>NC_081560.1:129517439-129561081 GCF_022355385.1 Mustela nigripes
AGTAAATCATAGAATGAATACATGAATGATACAAAGATAAAGCAGTCTCTCAAACTCAGATCCAATCTCTGAAGCCAGTCCTTTAAAACCTAGTAATTACTGATAAGGCAGAATATTTCATTTAAAGTAGAAAAGCCCCCTTTTTAGATGGGCAAAATGTTTTCTGTGACAACCAAGAAGACATACTATTTCAATGATTCTCTTGGTTTCAAATATAAATAAGTTGAGACCAAGAATAATATTTATTTAAAAATACTTGAGCACTTAGAAATGAAGACAAAACATTCTAGATCCACAACCCCTGGTATATCCTCGACTTCTTTGTGAAGTTTTTCTCCACTATTCCTGAACCTGGGCACTGGGCATAACAAAATTTGGCTACAAGTTCACTGAAGGGTGAGCTCACTTTATAGACAGGGATAGAATATACCTATAGCAAAACAAAATGGTGAGCACATATTCCTCTTCCAAGTGGTAATCTGGCTGTCACTCTGCTCTTCTGAGCCCAGGGCGAGGCCGAATCATTGGCACGCCAGCCACAGCCCCATTTCCTTGAAAGCTGTGGTTCCAGAGACTGGTGCCTCCTTGCTCTGCTAAAGTGGGGTGATGCTACGTGTGATCCACCCTGGCATAACCAGGTCCGCTGTAGAAAGACACAACATCTGGATTCTTTCAGGGCAGGAGGGGAGAAAGCTCTTGTTTAAGCAGCTGATGTTGAAGGATGTTCTAGTAGCGTGTGGATTTAGGGAACTGAGACAAACTGGGTCATCTAACCCCACCATAGCTGTCCAAACTCTCTCTCCAACAGAGAGGCAAGCCAGTTTCCCCCTTTGGCCAATATGCCATACTCCTTAAAGACTAGTATGTATTTGCTTAAGATCTTTTAATCCAACTGGAATTTCTTATTCTCTTCTGGTCACCAATAAGAGTAAGGCTTCTAATAACCATGGAGTGGTTACTACGTGCTTTATATATATTGTTTCTCTGAATGTTTGTTACAACTCCAGAAAGTAGTACTACTCCTATCCCCATTTTATAGATAAGAAACGGATGCCTTGGCAGCGGGGAGGGGGAGTGGTGGGTGGTGGTGTGGCGGGGCTGGGGTAAATTGCTTGGCTAAGGTCATCCAGCCAGCATGTGGCAGAGCTAGATTCAAATCCAAGTCCATCCTTTGACCCATCATGCACTCATTGGATTGTTATGGGGTTTTTTTTGTTTGTTTGTTTTTCTTGCATGCCATGTCTCTCATTTTCCATGAAGCCCTCTTTGACGTTTTACATTGATTATTATAAAACTATACATATTGTTACTTTAAATCATAACATTACAGAATGTCGGAGAAAACAGGAATTCAGAGGTTGTCTAGATCACCTCACTTTTTTTTTTTTAAGAGATTTTTATTTATTTATTTGACGTAGGCAAAGAGGCAGGCAGAGAGAAAGGAAGGGAAGTAGGCTCCCCGCTGAGCAGAGAGCCTGATGCAGGGCTCTATCCCAGGACCCTGGGATCATGACCTGAGCCAAAGGCAGAGGCTTAACCCACTGAGCCACCCAGGCGCCCAATCACCTCACTTCTTTTACAAAGGAGGAACCTGAGGACCAGAGAGGCTGTTCTTGTCTGAAGTCTTACAGAACTCAGCCATGTTTTAGGGCAGAACCTTGCTGATTCTGGGGCTTCCTCCTAGAGTTCCTGATTCATTATCAGGTGCAAGGGCCTGGGAATGTGCATTTTTAAAATATACTCATGACTGAGTTCAATCATCAGACAAAGTTGGGAATCATTAGTATTCTGTATCACTTGGTGTTTCAATGGTGTTGGCTGTTTCATTTATTTTATCTGCGTTATTTTCTCTCTCAAATCTTACTTATAAGTAAATCATAGAATGAATACATGAATGATACAAAGATAAAGCAGTCTCTCAAACTCAGATCCAATCTCTGAAGCCAGTCCTTTAAAACCTAGTAATTACTGATAAGGCAGAATATTTCATTTAAAGTAGAAAAGCCCCCTTTTTAGATGGGCAAAATGTTTTCTGTGACAACCAAGAAGACATACTATTTCAATGATTCTCTTGGTTTCAAATATAAATAAGTTGAGACCAAGAATAATATTTATTTAAAAATACTTGAGCACTTAGAAATGAAGACAAAACATTCTAGATCCACAACCCCTGGTATATCCTCGACTTCTTTGTGAAGTTTTTCTCCACTATTCCTGAACCTGAGCACTGGGCATAACAAAATTTGGCTACAAGTTCACTGAAGGGTGAGCTCACTTTATAGACAGGGATAGAATATACCTATAGCAAAACAAAATGGTGAGCACATATTCCTATATATTCAATGTATACTTCTATACTTATTCTATACTTATTCTATACTTCAATGTACCCCTACCATGTCCAACCAGGAGCTAGACGTGTCTTAAGCGTCTAGTAAATGCTTGTGAATTGAAACGAAGAAAGTTTTAGATACTGAGTACTTGATGAGGAGGTGGCAGAGAAATGGATTATGGCAATTAGTTCCAAGGCCACATAGAGCAAACGCTCCGCGTGGGAGGCGAAATAGGTGGTGATTATAAGATTTGGCTTGTCTTATTTGCTTCGGCTCATAATGACTCAGAATCGTGGTTGGCCAAAGATTTCAGATAGTAGAGCTCGGATTTCTGATTTTTCTTTTGCCTTCTCAACTGGGTAGACATGCTTAATAAATATGATCCCCAGATGTTCAGGACATGTCATGTTCTGCTCTGAGCACATGGAATCAGGCCCCAGTGACACTCTCGCCGTGGAGCGGTAGTGCCTTATATGGAAACAAAGTGCACTTTTCGCTTTACTGGGGGATCTTTAAATAGCAGGGAACAGCAACTCAAAGCTTTTCAAAGAGCTACTTAAAGTTATTTTTCTCCATGACAACAGCCTGCCAATAAGGATAGAATTTAAAGAACTAGGACCCCAAGTAGAAAGAAAAGGAAAATTCCCCTGCAAAGCTGAATGCTCAGAGATGAACCACAGCCAGAGTGGAAGTTCCATACATTGACTCACATCTATCGAACAGATGAGATGAGCAATCAGAGTGCACTCTTTAATTATCTGTGTGCAAAACCAGGAGGATATTTAAAGGTGTTCACTTGGCGGTGGAGATGGTGGAGGGTAACATGCACAGTCATGTTGTTGAAGGGATGGATTCATTTTCTTCTGTGTTACTCCTAGAGTTTTGGAGGGCTAATTTTGTTTTTGGTGCTTAATGATCAACTTCTAAATAATCCTCTCGGGTTTCCTGGGCCTACACCTTGCAAACTCACCTTTTGCCCTGCTCCTGAAATCTGCCTCCCAGGACAGATCATAGTGAACTCAACTCCTGATTTCCTCTTTTCCACCAAATGAAAATATTCAGATGTCTTCTCAGGGAGCCCCCACATTTGTTGTTTTTATTAAGACTTTTTTTTTTTTTTAGAGTAATTTCAAGGTCATAAGTTGCTGACAGGTTGGTACAGAGGTTTCCCATATATCCCCGGCCCCTCTCTCTGCATAGTCCCCCTCATTATAAAAGCCCCCACCAGAGTGGTACCTTTACTACAGTTGATGCCCTTACATTGACACATCATAATTACCCAAAGGCCATTGTTTACCTTATGGTTCACCATGGTGTTGCACATTCTGTGGGTTTGGACAATTGTACGATGACAGATTTCCATCATTATGCTATCGTATAGGTATTTTCACTGCCCTGAAAATCCTCTGCGCTCCATTTTTCATTCCTCCCCCAATCTCCCAGCCCTGGCAACTGCTGATCTTTTTACTGTCTCCATAGTCTTGCCTTTTCCGGAACGTCATGTAGTTGGAACCATAAAGTATACAACCTTCTCCGACTGGCTTCTATCACTTTACATGTAAGTGTCCTCCATTTCTTTTCATGGCTTGATGGCTCCTTTCATTCCAGTGCTGGATAGCAAACTCTCCGCTGTCTGGATGGACCACCGTTTCTTTACCTGTTCATCGACGGAAGGACATCCCAGTTGCTTCCAAGTGTTGGCAGCTGTGAACCCCAACTGCTGCTATGAACATCTGTGAGGAGGTTTTGATAAAGACATAAATTTTCATCTCCTTTGGGTGAATACCAAGACTGGCAATTGCCAGCGCTGCTGGATTGTATGGTACGAATATGTTTAGTTTCACAAGAAACCGCAAACTGTCTTCCAAAGCGACTGTCCCTTTTCTGCCTTGTCCCCAGCCATGAAGGAGCGCTCCTGGCGCTCTGCCTCCCTGCAAGCATTTGCTGTTGTCCGTGCTCTGGATCTGGGCCATTCTAACAGGAGTGTGGCCGGATCCATTATTGTTTTAATTTGCGTTTCCCTGATGACGTGTGATGAGGAGCATCTTTTCGTAGGCTTGCTTGCCATTTATCTCTCTTCTTTGGTGTGGTGTCTATTAAGGTCTTTGGCCCCTTTTTGTAAATCGAGGTAAAATTCGTATATAACATTATACACATTTCAGGCATACAACGTTATTAGTATCTGTATGTAGTATTTTCAGTTGGGTTGTTTGTTTTATTATTGTTGAATCACATTGGATTTTTATTTCTCTGCCACATTTATCCCCCACATTGGAGGGATTTATGTGAATTATCTTCTATTCCTCTTTGGCCCCAAAAAGGAGAATGGACTTGCCCTGACAACCTTCTTACCCTTCCCCTCCAGCCATGTCCTAGTCAGACATTAGCTTTAGAAGCGATCAATTTCAGAAATGGAGCACTGGGTGTGGTGCAAAAATAATGAATACTGTTATGCTGAATATAAAAAATAAATTAAAAAAAAAAAAGAAATGGAATAAATACAGTTTGCCGTTATAGGGATACCTTCCACAGTGTTTCTTACAAAGGCTTGTCCAGACTTTAACCCGTGACAGATAGCTCTCTCGCTTGACAGTGGCAGGTTTCACCAGTGACCAGTATCAGGGATTACCATCCATCTAACAAATATTACTGGGTGCCCCTTATATGTCAAGCTCTGAGCCAGGCACTGGAGCACTGAATCAGTCAGGCAATTACCAACATCTCCCTGATGGGGTAAAAGTGGCTTTTCTAGAATGACCAGCTCTAGTCCTGCCATTTGGAACCGCATGATTGGCCATCCCATTTCTCCAGAAAATTGAAGATGGCAGTCAGACCCCCTCAAAGCCCATTGTCATTATGGTCACCCCTTTCTTTGGACACACTCCATTTGGTCAATGATCATTTCAAAGGCGACTGCTCAGAATTTCTACTTCTGGGTTCTTCTGCCTCTGTTGGGATTCTCAGGTCTTAATACAGTTGCCGAAGTCTGTGGAGTTACATTGCTTGAGGTGTTTCTGGAGTCTAGAGGGGCAAGCATGCGTATGTATATGTCCCTTGGGGAGAAGGAGTTGAAAAGATTAACTTCAACCTAGGGAGTTGTTTTTCTTCTGCTTTTTAACCAGAAGCGTAAATGCGATTGTAGCTTTGAAAACTGAAATGCTAGCTTTTAAACAACTTGCAAATAATAGACTTAGAGATTTCAAGGGGAAAATGGGCTCCATAAAAATTCTGTGATAGGAACCCCTACATTGTCCTTTTAGTTGGTAAATTGAGAGTAAATGGTAAACAGAAAGTAATCGCCTCTAACTACACGTCACTGGGAACTAATATCCCTCTGACCAGTCAATAATTTTAACTTACAAAAAAAGTGAGCCAGGTTTCTCCATGATGACAACTTAAATCGGGAATGATTACAGTTCTTGAACTTTGCCTCTCCTCCTTTCCAGCTTGACTTTGCGGGAGCGGGGGAAGGAACTTGGGGCCAGGCTGTCACACTAAAGCCCACCGTGCCGCCCAGGACAAGGGTTTGTGGTTGATATTACCAAGGACGAGACCGTCCCTTTGCTCTCTGACTTGGTTTCTTCCAGGGCTGAGAAACATCCAGCTCACTCCGGGAAGAAGAGTCGACTGTTTTCTCCTACCTCAGAATTCGGAAGGAGTGATTGATTGTTCTCCTGACGGATTATTCTCTGCTCCCATTTTCCACCTTGCTCTCATCCCTGGATGTGTTCTCTGCCTTCTTCTGCCAGCTCCTGGCCCAGGACACTGCCCCACCCCCATCCCCTGCCTTGCTGCTCACTCGCGGTTTCCTTTGGCCAGTGACAGGCCTGGCCCGGATAAGGGGATGGGAAGAGAGTGAGATCAGTGTAGATCTTCCAAACCCTGTGCTTCTGCAGTGCCTTTAGCAGGAGCTGTTCCTGGTTACTCCAAATCACAGCTCCTGCCAAGCGGCCCCTACCTCTAGTGAGGATTCCATTTCTCACTAGACTCTAGGGACTCTGGGTCCTCCTCTGGACCCTGTGCACTAGGGCTGACGACGGCCTCCGGTCCTTGTTGGCCTCTGGGCCCCATGACCTCCTTAACGTTTTCTTATCCCTGCTCTCACCTCTGTCCTATCATTACGGCTTCTTCATTCAAACCATCTGGAATGACTTCTTTCCTGCCTAGTCCCTGACAGATAAACCTCTGCTGTTCAGGTCTCTTCTCTGAGTCATGGAGCACCATGCCATGGGCACTGGGGGGGGCGGGGAGAGGGGGACTTCTTCTTTTCTTTAGGCAGGTGCAGGCCCCAGTCCCAGGACCAAGAGTTTCGGCTATTCCAACCTGGCAGTTCCTTGAATCACCTGGAGAGTTTGGAAAAAGATACATTCCCGAATGCCACCATAAAACCCTCCTGGGGCAGGGTCTTATAATTTCAACTTTTAAAGAAATCCATGAAGCCAGAATGGCAAAATAGTGATGCTCGTTTAAGTGGGGGTGATGGGACATGGGGCTCATCATACCAGTTTCTCTACTTTTGTGTATGCTGGAAATTTTTCCTGCAGAAAAGAATCAGACATGTAAAGTTTTTAGTAGAGAACCCCCGATTCAAACTAGAGGGCTGCAGTCTGTTTTGCTAATTTTATTATTCCCTTTCTCCACTGGCTCCCGTCACTCCATGGTAGGGTCACCGTCTGGGTAAATAACGAGATGGAACAAAGAGACCCGGCATCTTGTCGTGCCGACCTACCGCTACCCCACTGCTTCGTAAATTTTGGTTGAACAGCTTGGCCCAAATCCCTTGGTCTTTTTTAGACAATTGCCATTCACATGGACACTATTTGTGACCTTTAGCCGAATTCTGTCAGTGAAGAATTGAAAACCCACGTTAGTACACTCTGGTGTGGCTCTCGCCTCTGTCCCTTCTTTATGAGAAATTCCTTGCAAGTCTCACCATTCTATGTGTTCCCTACAAGAAAAGAACCCAGAATTCTGAGTAACAAATTCAGGTTTCTAATCTTTGCTTCCGTAGAAGCTTGGGCAAGACTTACCTTTTCAATTTTTTGGATGGCTTTAATGTCATAGCACAGTAGTTAAAAGCACGTCCCTGGCTTTGAATCATAGTTCTGCCATTTCCTTGGCACATGACTTGGGCCAAGCAGCGTAATTTTTACATGCCTCCATTTTTCTATCTGTAGAATGGAAACCACATCATTGGGCGACTGGGGAGATTAAATGAGCCATTGTATGTAAGGGGAGAGGCATAGTGCCTGGTGTCTAGGTTCTCTGTAAGTGGTAGCTAACACTGTTACCATTCCTGCTATTTAAATTTATACTTATAACTTTGGAGGACTCGGTAGAAGGAAACATAGCAACAGTTTCAGATATAGAGCTTCCAGGGATTTTCAAAATCATAATGAAATTTATGGACTGCTGCTGGAGAAATTGTAGAAATTAAAGGCTACAGACTCTGGGGGATGGGCGATCCATGCGAACAAGCCAGTGCAGCTGACTCCCTAGTTACTGGTCATGTTGGACAGTTCTGGCCTTCCGCACCAGCCTGGGTGGAAGGCCTGGCTGGATCTGGAACTCCTCTTCCCCGGCTCTGGCCTAGACTGACATAAGCAGCCCAAGAGACTGCTTTGGCGTGTGGGAGGTGACAGTGAAGGGAAGAGGGAGTGTGGAGGGCACTCCTAAATCACACAGCAAAGACAACATGCCGAGACGGCCTTGGCTTACGTGGGTCCATTCTCAGCCAACCTGAGGACACACGGCTTCATTTAGCAAACTTGACCTCATGTTCCTGTCAATTAAAAACTATGCAAATGTGTTTTGAATTTTCTAGGCAAGGGTGTATTACCTCCTAACGCTGACTATTAAAATTCCTGATAAAATCCAATCTCCGAAAGTTGGATAGCAGGAGAGAGGGGTTAAGGAGAAATTTAGGCTTTTTCATAACTTAGCATAAAAACATAGATTAATGAATAATTTTACCCCGAAGAGCACCTCCTTAAGCCCTCCTTTGGCTGGGGGGAAAAGGCTAACCTTTCTTTTCCTCACACCTAATCTAACCAAACCAATATACCTGTAGACTGCCGATTGAGAACCCCTTGTTTAAAGGTCGTAGCTTTTTTTTTAAGGCAGAACTGGCTTTAGAGGAGTGACTTGCTCAATGACATAAACCGATATAGCCTGAGACTAATGTCTAGCAAATGGCTGAAAGCTCGTTCTTCCTTAGACAAGTATGTCTTTGCTCTGAAACGCTGGGCACTTTTACTCTTTGGTATCTTCTGTTATTTTTTCCTACTCCTTGCGGCATGCGTTTTAAAGTCACCACCTAAGAAAAGTCAGGTCTTCTGTCATTCATTTTGATCTGTGAATGGCAAGGAGATGTGCAGTCATAGTGCAAAGACCATCATCTGTCCCGTTGTTCTAAAACCATCAGGGGATCAAACTGGGGTGGCTGCCTCCTTACAACATGACCCCGTGGCCCTGGCTGCACCCCAGTCCTTTCTGTGGGGAAACGACTTTTCTTCACAAGTTCTCATGCTTCCACTCTCTGCTCCGTCAAGTGTCTCTGCTCCTTGCGTGTCACACTGCCTTGTGGGCCACAGTGGAAGGGTTTAATGGGAGGTAAGATGACCCAGCGTCTCACACCTCACTTCAGGTCGGGGCTGGGAGGGGCACCCAAGCTGGTCCAACCGGAGTCCTTCCTCAGGATTTAACTCCCCATACCCAACACGTTACCATGAGAATTCTCAGACAAATTCTAAAAGAATTCTATAGTGAACACCCACCACCTCAGCTCTATCATTTAACATCTTACTACATTAGTTTTATCATCTATCTATCTACCCACCCTTCTATCCAGCTATTAATTCAAATTGGTTTTCGTGCATTTCAGAGTAGATTGCAGACATTTGTACACTTTGTGAGAATTTTAGAGTGCATTCAAGAAGGGTTTGATATTTGCTCACAGTGGGTTTTCCTTTTGACATAAAAGTCACATACAATAAAATGCACATATCTTAATTGTACATTTGCAGAGTTTTTCTTTTTCTTTTCTTTCTTTCTTTTTTCTTTTTGCAAATATATACATTCAAGATTTATTTTCATCAGGAGTGGAGGAGTGGAGAGAAAGCTTCCTTCACTTTTGGAAGGTGAGGCTCAAAGATGTGAGCCCAGAGTGGGGCAATTATGACTCTAGCTTCAGATTCTGAAAGCCAGCTGGAGATAAGAAAGCTGACATATCAATGTGGAGGCAGAGCTAAGAGACAAAAATAATTTTGAAAGTATTGTAGTCATTTGTACCCTTTTTTTTGGCAGTTTGGTTACACGAGCCTATAAATTCTCATATTAGTCTAAACTATTTTAAGTTGTTTTTCTTTTACTTGCATCTAGTCCTGACTAATACATACGTGTGCGTGTGTGTGTGTGTATATATATAACTGTCCTCTTTAATTTTAAGGGCAGCACTACATGTCTTTTGCAGGGACTGTGTGCATCTGGTAAATTGAAAGCACTGGCCTTACCTAGGTTTTGGCTGTGGATCCATCCACTGTGGGGATAAGGGACAGTTTTGAACAGGCATTAGCAACTTGATTCAACACGGACTCTTTAACCTAAAAATAGAAGCAAGACATGACATGTGTTCACCTTGATATTGGAAGTACAGTTGTTGATAGAAGTAAGGATCCTCAGAAGCAGGACCCTAACACATTTGGTAATTATTTTTTCTAACTTTGAACATTACCCAGTTTTTGTGGGTTTAGCTAAATAATTACAGAAACAGAGGCAGTATGTTTTCACTGTTAGAGGTAGAATCGGTTACAAAATGCCAAAATGGGTCCAATCTGGAAAATGTTGAGTCCATATGTGAGAGAAGGCCAGGGAGAAGAAGGCTCTCCATCATCCGAGGGGGAGTAAAGGAAACATTTTATTGCCCAAGAGAAATTTCTATTTTTTTTTTTTTTTTTTGGATTTGGGTTCATACATATGATACTATTTATCAGTTGTGTTATTTTGGTATTCTATGGTAGGATTTCTTTCTCTTTCTCTCTTTGTCTCAAATCAAAATAAAAAGTTTCTCTTTGATGAGTTCTAGAAAAGTGTTGCTTTCGGGGGAAGGGAAGGGCTTGTGGATGGAAAAGCGTCCATGGAGGCCATCCACGGGTCGGTGCCCAAGTTCTGCTCTTTACCTGAACAGTGGTTACGAGTGTGTTCCTCTTGTATTAAAGTACTCATTCATTTTTGTGTTTTCTAATTTACAGTAAAAAATCTTGAAATCTGAAGCAAATATATAAAGACAAGATTTGCTCAAACTATGAGGTAAGTCCATTATTAGTGCTTTAATTCATCATAGACTTTTACGTACCATTGGAATATTTCATAATACAAAAGTTTAACTAAAACAGTTTTCTCCTCGACCTCCAACTTTTCTTTGAAAGGACAGAATTTTTATATAGGCTTTTATTTCTGAGGTCTGTCCAAAGTGACCGTAAATGGCGGTCATCCCCAAATTGTCACTAGCACCTTTTCCCCTTGCACTGTCCCCTGAAATGTGCTCTTCCAATCTCCAGATTTTCTTAGCTCCTCAACTCTTTTGTGTCTTAACCTGATTCCTTTTATGTAGAACATCTGACCTTTATATTTTTACAGCTTCATATTAAATTTTATCTGATCAGATCAGCTCATGGCCAAAGTGAATGGGAATGATAAAAGTAATTATTTGCGTAATTTATGTTAAAGCTTTCTTGTTCAGATAATTCAAAGAAAAGCAGAGAAAAGAGTGTAGTGGTGAATGTCTCCCATTACATGATGGTTGCCCTGATTCCTCGTTTTGTTTGGATATTGAGGTGCTTTATTTTTTAACAAGACTTTGTTTTGTTTTTTAAGAGCAGTTTTAGGTTTGCACCAAATTGAAAGGAAGGTACAGAGGTAGCTCAGACACTTCCTGTCCTCATCCATGCATAGCCCCCTCTTATCAAGATCCCCTATCAGAGTGACTGATACATTTGTTACAACTGATGAACCTACACTAACAAGTCTTTGGCATCCAGAATCCACAGTTAACCTCCGGGTTCAATTTTGGTCTTGTACATTCTATGGATTTGAACAAATGTAGAATGAAAGAATTCATCGTTGTGGTATCACGTAGAGTATTTCCACTGCCCTAAAAGTGTTCTGTGTTCCACCTATGCATTCTTCCCTTTCTCCTGTAACCCCTGGCAACCACTGATCTTTTTACGGTCTCCATAGTTTTGGCTTTTCCAGAATGGCATATTGTTGCTGTCATGCAGCACACAGCCTTTCAGACTGGTTTCTTTCACTTTGTAATGTGCATTTAAATTTCCACCATTTCTCTTTTGTGGCTCGAGCAGCGTTGAGTAATATTCCATTGTTTGGATGTAGCGCGATTTATTTACCCGTTCCCCTACTGAAGGACATCTTGGCCACTTCCAAATTTTGACAACTATGAATAAAGCCGTAAATGTCCATGTGCAGGTTTTTGGGTAAATATAAATTTTCAGCTCCTTTGGGTAAATATGAGGAGTGTGACTGTTGGCTCTGCTGGGTTGTGTGGTAAGAGAATGTTTAGTTTTGCAGGAAACCACCAAACTGTCTTCCAAAGTGTCTGTACCTTTCTGCGTTGCCACCAGCCAGGAACAGGAGTTCCCATTGCTTCACATTCTTGTGAGTATTTGCTGTTGTCTGTGCTCCAGACTATGGCCATTGTAATAGGCATGTAGTGGTATCTCATTGTTTTAATGGAGGTTCTGAAGCCCATTATGATACCAGCAATTATGGTCGGTAGCAACAGCTGATAATGTTTAACACTTGCCATATGCTGGGCACTGTATAAAGCACTTTACAAATATCATCTGATTCAATCATTCCATAACTCTTGTAACCTAAATACTGTTATTGTCTCCAATTTAAAGGTAAGAAGATTGAGGATGTGAGGGTGACATTCCCAAGTCCCACAGTTAGCGTGGGACTGCAGGGCTGGCTTCATGGACATGTGACAGGAGGAGTCACACTGGCCCTGTGGTCATAAGAGCTCCATATTTGGTTTAATGTTTAGAGGTCACTGTCTTGAAATTCATTCATTCTTTCTTTCTTTCTTTCTTCCTTCCTTCCTTCCTTTCTTTTTTTCTTTCTTTTTTTTCAGAGATGGGGAGAGAGAGAGGCCAGGGGAGGGGCAGAGAGAGAATCTTAAGCAGGCTCCACACAGAGCACAGAGCCTGACACAGGGCTCGATCTCAAAACCCTAAGATCAAGTCAGACGCTTAACCAACTGCGCCACCCAGGGGCCTCACTGTCTTGAAATTCTTGCTCATTTGTGCACAAAGAGCCCTGCACTTTCATTTTGTAAATGAAAATGGCAAATTATGCCCTGCAGGGTAGAGCTGGGTGTGTGACTGCTGTTGGCCTCTCCACAGAGGCTGTCCTCTTAACCACGACTCTGCCATTCTGCACCTCTCTAAATGAAGTCAGGAGAAGGAAAAACAAAGAAACAAAACAACAAAACCCAAACACCTCAACAAAGAAATAAATGAACCAACACAAACCCAGTAACAGAGGACCAGCTGACACGGCACACGCAGGTAACTAAAGACGGCAAGAAACCAATCTGGGGAAACTAGTTGCAATAAGGGTGACTTAGATACCGTTCTTGGTAAATAAGATGAATATGTGTGCCTCGTTCTACCTTAAGACACGTACACGCTCTCATGATACAAAGATCATTTCCCTCCATTCATTGCATGTAGTTGAGACAAGGGTCTTTTCTAAAACAAACCCTTATTTCGGGAACAAGGGGAAACTCATCACATCTGGACATTCGCTCATTGTTTTCTCCGACTGAGGAGAGCCGCTCACTGCTCAGCGTTGAAACCGACCAGCTCTTCCATCCTTGTGCCAAGTGACGCTTCTGGCACTACAGGAAGTACCAGAGAAGCAGTAGCTGCCGATTGGGCAGGCGACACGGGGAGCGCTCCCATACACGGGAGATCGAGGGAGGGGCGGCCATTGCTTCTTCCTGCGCCCTTCTTACTTCCCACCTGTTCGGTGTGGGTCTTGATGCTCTCTTTCGGCCAACCGCTATTGGCGTTATTTTGCTTATGGTCCCCGTTCGTGCTTGCCTCCTCCCTCGAGTTGCTCAATTTGAGCTGCCAGTTGCTAGTCTGTCTCATTTAGCCTCCAGGGTCTTCATGGCTTGGCAGTGAGATGAAGCTTGGCTTCTACTCCTCCCTAACACAACTGGCTCGGTGGAGGGTGAGGGTGAGTGCTGGTGGCTGCAGAATCGTGAAAGTTGGGGCAGGGCTCTCGCCTTGGCTCCCTGTGGCCAGCTGAGGCATCTGCTGCCTGCCCCTGGACCGCTTAAAGGCTTCGATGCCTCAGGAGTTTAAAATCTTAGAGCTTAACATGACTTCTTAATCAGAAAATGGAATCACAGGAGAAACAGCTTTGCTTGCCGCACAGGGGCTTGGCTAAGGTTCACGGGTGGTTACCGACGTTCCCTATCTTGCCCCACCCAGCTCAACAATGCCCATCATTGTTTCTGAGAGCCGTTTCACCTGTGTCTGGTGAGAACCTGTCTAGGCAGATCAGCAGCAGCACCCAGCTGAGCCTTCTGTCTTCTTAGAGCTGGAACAAAATTCCCAACGACCCACATTCCAAACTGAAGGATTGTCATGCTTAAGTAATCTGTTCTTCACTATGGATTAAGGATGGGTTTTTAAAAATAAAAATCCTACCTGCCCCTCGCCCCAAGGTTTATCTGTTCCTCACCACACACCTGTCAGGTCTATATTATTAGTCCAGAAACTGAGTTTCAGGGAAGTTGTGATTTGCCCAAGATCTAAGATGTCAGCTTTGATATCTCTATGCCAAGAATGGCGTTTCTCCCTACTGCATCGTATTACTCCCATCATGAAACAGATTCAGAGTAGAAAGGAGGAAGTTATATGAGAAAGCTGTGTGTTGCTTTCAGGATGAAGGTGGGAATATTAATGGTAGTAGTGATTTTAGCATATGGACTTAACTATTCAGTGATGGTCAGTTATGGTCTAGGCTGACCAGAAGGATCAGTTCTGTGTCAGGAACCAAGAAACTTGTTGGAGAGGAAACACGCTGATCCTTCTAGGAAAATTAACCGTCACTCGGAATAATGAACTTGCATTTCTCTGTTTAACTACAAAGCAGATCTTGGGCACCTGGGTGCCTCTGCCTTTGGCTCAGATCATGATCTCAGGGTCCTAGGATCGAGCCCCGCATCAGGCTCTCTGCTCAGCTGGGAGCCTGCTTCCTCCCCCTGCCCTGCTTGCCTCTCTGCCTACTTGTGATCTCTGTCTGTCAAGTAAATAAATAAAATCTTAAAAAAAAAAAAAAAGCAGATCTTGTTCTCTAGACTTATACTGACGAAGGTTGAAGGAGTCTTGGAAAAAATTCTCAAAGTGGAGTACATGGCATTGTGTTGGGGTCCTTGAAGCTACATATGAAATTATGGCACATCTCCCCATATCGTGAGAAATAACAACAGACAACAGACAAAAACAACAAAGAGAACAAATAAGCAAAGCATGTTTATCTATTAAAAACACCAAGATCTTATGGAGGAGAAGGCTAAGTTGAGACTTGGGCCTGAATTTTTTTTTTGGCGGGGGGAGGGGCAGGGATCGAGGGAGAGAGAATCTTAAGCAGGCGCCACATCCAGCCTGGAAACCGGTGCAAGGCTCCATCTCACATCCCTGTGATCGTGACCCAAACCGAAGTCAAGAGCCAGACGCTTAACTGAA
Source organism: Mustela nigripes (assembly GCF_022355385.1). NCBI lineage: Eukaryota > Metazoa > Chordata > Mammalia > Carnivora > Mustelidae > Mustela > Mustela nigripes. The sequence goes on from NC_081560.1 coordinate 129,532,552, forward strand.
TGAACCACCCAGGTGCCCTGGGCCTGAATCTTATTTTTATTTATTTATTTATTTATTTATTTATTTATTTATTTTTTTAAAGAGCAGCCAGTTATTATTGCTGTTTTTCTAGGGATTTTTTCCCCCATATATTTCCCAGGTCTTTACTCTTTTTTTTTTTTTTTAAGCTTTTATTTATTAATTTGACAGAAATCACAAGTAGACGGAGAGGCAGCCAGAGAGAGAGAAAGAGATAGGGAAGCAGGCTCCCTGCTGAGCAGAGAGCCCGATGCGGGACTCAGTCCCAGGACCCTGAGATCATGACCTGAGCCGAAGGCAGCGGCTTAACCCACTGAGCCACCCAGGCGCCCCTGGGCCTGAATTTTAAAGAAGAGAGAAACCTTACATCTGCAAGGAAGCTTTTTGGGTCAATACATCCCAGGTACTAACCCTGGGAATGAATTTCACATTCTGGTATCTTTGAACTATTTCTGTGAAAAGTTTGAAAGTACCAGTCATTTTAGTAGATGAGTTGAAACTAACAGATGATAAATGATTCTGCTGTGGTCACAGCAGGACTGGGCCCAAGATCCCCTAAATCCTTGTCTCCCATTGTCTACCGTTCCATAAACCCATTCTTTGTCGTGGCAGTGTTTCTACGAGGAGAATATGTTTTCCTGCCTCAGGCAAACTAGAATGCAAAAATAATGACGTGTTGGGTAATGTAGACCACGTGTTCCAGCAAGCATCACTTCCCCTGGCCCAGCAACATGGGACATGGGTTGTGGAGTAGTTTGAAGTTAATGTGAATGAAACCTACACAGAGCCAATGAGGGGCTTTCCCAACCATGTTTCAGCTGCCATCTTGTTTCTAAGGCTTTGCCTCTTCTAAAGTAAAAAATAAATTCTGGTTTTTAAGATAAAAACACTCAACCTCCTTAAACATCAAGCAGTACAAATTAACATAACAATACACTACAACTTTTCCCTTTAATTTATTGGTAATGCTTTTTTTTTTTCTTTTTAAATAATGAAAATACTCAGTGAAGGTGAGAAAAAAGTGAATGGAATAGATATTTATCCAACTTCTCTGGTAGAATAATTTGATAATATATACCAAACACCTTGAAGTTTGCATATGTTACCGTTTGACAAAACGCTACTCCAAGAGATTTTTCCCCAAGGAAATAGACAAAAAGCATGCAGAGAATGATTGTGCATTTCAAAGTTCTTGAGAACAGTAAAAAACTGGAAATAATTTAAATGTCTAATATTTGGGATTTGGTAAAATAAGTTATAAGTATACAGATTATAATAGAATATGGAATATCATTCCATCTTGAATGGCACATTTCACAGCCTGAAATGAGGCTGTGAATGCTAAAAGGCATTAGAGGAAGGTAGTTAAGAGTAGGGATTCTAGGACTTGATGTCTTGGGTTAACAACCTAGTTGGCCTACTTATTAGCTGTGGGACATGAGACAAGTTTCTTAAATTCTCAGTGCCTCAGTGTCTTCATGAAGATAATGCTATAGTGTTATATCTCCCTCATAAGAAACAATTTAGGTATTCATCAAATATTAGATATTGTTAGATAAGCACTACCAAGAGGGAAATTATTTTTTACTTGTTATTAACTAGAAATGACACGCTAACAAAACAGCTTGTATAATATAACAGCGTATTTTGCTTTAAAAGATCCTTTTGGAAAATGTAGACCAGTGGTTCTTAAACTGTGTGCCAAGGCACCCTAGGCCACTGTAGGGAATTCACATGGACCTCACAGGGTATTTCAAAATTTCAAGAGAATCACAGTGACCCTTCTGGACACGGTGTGAATTACTACAATTAGGTTGTTGGGACCAAACTGCATAATAAACATAATTTCTATGGGTTTAAAGTACCAGAAAAAAAATTACTGGTACACTAAGAGTGCCATGAACTCAGGAAGTTTGAGAACCTCTAGAGTAGCCTACGGAATTTACCAAGGGGTTAAGTGTTACTGAGAAGCGGCATTATGCGTGCTTTACATTCTCTGCCTTTGATGGACCCTAAATTTTCCTAATTTTTCTACCATGGACTCTTATTGTTTTGGTAAGACAATAGAAGTTATTTTTAAAAAACGATTTCTTCCTGAATGTATCTGTGCAAGAGCTGTTGACTGAGTACAGTTTGGACCCACTCTCTGGGTTGCCACACTGGAGGGCAAAGATGCCACCCCCTCGAGGAGCCCATAATGAGGGCGAGCCAAGAAGGTAAGCTAATGGTTGCTGCTCAGTAGACCAGGCTGTGAGTCAGAGGGGCCCGTTGACGTGAGAGCTCTGACACTGCCCTGGGAGCCTGGAAAACCTTCCCAGAAGGCTGGCGTTAGCTGGGTCTTGGCAGAATAAATGGAACTTTCCTAGATGGGAAAGGTGCAGAAGAATGGTCCCCCTTATAGCCCATGGGGAGGGACTTGGATGCCATTGGGGGTAGAAGGAGACTGGAAAGGCAGGCCAGATCAGAATGGGAAGGCTCCAGCGGGTCAGGTCCTGGACCGGGCACTTGTAAAGGATGGGTGAGCACTGACACATTTGAAGCAAGGGGGGTGTGGTCAGTGTGGTGGGTGGGGAGAGACGGGGAAGCTGGTGCGGAGCTGGCCAGGGGGAGGGGACCAGCCAGGATGATTTTGTAATCATCCAGGGAAGAGGTCACTGAGCCCTGATTGACTAATGATGGAGGTTATATAATGGGCCCCTGTGGACCAAATCAGCAAAAGCAAATGATCCAGATGAAGCATGTTATTCATCTCAAAATATGTTGGTATCTTTAAAAATAAAACCTTTTTTTTTCCTGATGCTAGAGACAATATGTGATCGGTATAAATATTTGGAAAATTCAGAAATGTATAAAGAAGAAAATGAAAGCATTTATATCCCATGAACTGGAGCTGAGATAGGATATAGGTACATATGCCACATACAAAATACAAAATATTACATATTATATATAAATACTGATATCTAAATCTCATATATATACATATAGTTTATATAAAAGATACACATTTGGGAAGATAAAATCTAACTTACAAGAGGATAACAAATACAAAATAATAATTACTGAGTGCTCACCAAATGCTAGGCACTCTTAGAAGCACAACTTATGGGCACCTGGGTGGCTCAGTTGGTTAAACATCTGCCTTCGGCTCAGGTCATGATGCTAGAGTCCTGGGATTGAGCCCCCAAGTTGGACTCACTGCTCAGCGAGAAGCCTGCTTCTCTCTTTGCTTTTGCTGCTCCCCCGGCTTGTGCTCTCTCTCTCTCCTGCTCTCTCTCTCTCAAATAAATACATAAAATCTTAAAAAATAAGCACAACATATATAATAGTTCATTATATTTTAGCTTATTTAATACTCACAACAACACTGTAGAGTTGGTCTGTGTGTATTTTGCCATTTACAAGTAAGGGAGTTAACATACAGAAAGATCAGTAACTTGGGCGCCTGGGTGGCTCAGTGGGTTAAGCCGCTGCCTTCGGCTCAGGTCATGATCTCAGGGTCCTGGGATCGAGGCCCGCATCGGGCTCTCTGCTCAGCAGGGAGCCTGCTTCCCTCTCTCTCTCTCTCTGCCTGCCTCTCCATCTACTTGTGATTTCTCTCTGTCAAATAAATAAATAAAATCTTTAAAAAAAAAAAAAAAAAAGAAAGAAAGATCAGTAACTTGCCCAAGGTTCTGTAATTTGCGAGTGTCAGAGCTGGGATTTGCACCCGGCAGTTTATACCCAGGAATTATACTCTTAAAGCCCTATGGTACAATTATGAGTCATATGGCATTTAAACTTCTGTTGTTTGATTGATTGACTTTACATAGTGATATGTGACACTACCCTAGTGTTGTCCAGCTGAACTTTCTGTGATGATGAAAATAGTCTACACTTACCCTGTCCAAAAAGAAGCCACCAGATAGATACCTGTGGTGTTAAGCCCTAGAAATTGTGCTATTGTGAATGATGAGCTGGATTTAACATTTCACTTCATTTTAATTAATTTAAATTTGAATAGCCACCATGGCTAGTAGCATTCATTGGGCTGCACAGATCGATAGAAGATTTAAAAAAATGGACACCTCATCCCTTTGTGATACTTTCTGACCAGCAATGGTGGATAAACTGCCTTTATTTGTTTCTGATGCTAGTCCCTTCCCTTGCTTTTAAGTCCAGAAAACATGCCTCTATTTGTATCTCTTGATTGAGACATTGGATTGACTGCACCATGCAAGATGGGCAATTCATTTGTGGGCCCCTCCCCCACATCTTTTTCTCCATCTAACTTGCATTGGTTATTTTAGTTTTCATATCAGTTAGGATTCTTCTGATTGCACGTGGGAAAAAAGATCCCAATAAACCTGATTTGAGTAATAAAAAGGGATTTTATGGCTCATATAAATTCCAAGATTAGAGGCAGCACTGCCATTCAGGAGGCTGCATTCAGAGCTCAAACACTGGGAGCCGGACTTGAGTACAGCTCAGCTCTCCTTGGTCTGGAAACTTCATTCTTAAATCCTTCATGGTGGCCACAGCTGCAGGAGCTGTAACTTCAGATCCTCGTAGAGTCTAGACTAGCGGGAAAGAATGCATAAGCCTTTACTGTTGTGCTGTTTAACTGTGGCCACTGTAATGCTGAGTGCACACACACACACACACACAGAGTCTCTGTGGTGTACAGCAATCATGTATCTGTGGGTTGGCTGAGGTCAGCTGATCTAGGTTGGGCTTGGCTGAGTGACCCTGCTGATCTTGGTTGGGACCCCTCACACCTCAGGGCTGGGATAGCTCAGGGATGCTCCACGTGCCTCTCAAGTTTTTCCTGGACCTTGAGATGACAGAGGCCCAGGAGCAGCCACATAAGTATATCCCATTAGCTAAACAAAGTCCCATGACTGCACCCAAAATCAACAGAATGGGGAAGAATACTCTTCCCATAGAAGTGAGAAGGAGGGAGGGAATATTTATAAGCAGGTAAGCTTGACTTGCTTATTTCAAAACCAGTAACTGTGGCCAAGGGCCTGGGTCATACAATTTGGCCTAGGTCTTAGGTCCACAGTCCATCCTGGAGATAGAGTTTGCATTCAGATTCACCCAAAACATGTAGCCCAAGAGTGGAAGAGGTATGTTTACCCCCTGCGAAAGATCAAAGTTCTACTGGCCACACAGAGAGGAGATGATTGGGAGATGGCTGACCACATGATTATGACTTTAAACAATATTTTAAACTCTGTTTCTTGAGACTTTGGTTCTAGATTGTATCCCCAGACCTCATACTCATGAGTTCTCCTTCAGTTCACACCGCCCACTTGAATCACCTTGATCATATAAGATACTTGTGTCTATTTAGGAAGGAAAGACTATGTGATTAACAAAGGTGGCTTGGTGTAGGTAGTGAAGTTCTCTGCCACTGGCTAAGCATGTTTCCTCAATCAGCATATCTCTCTAAAGGTGGAGACCACCTGTGTACAGGGTGGTCATGTCAATGGACAAACTTCCCTTTAGGATATTAGGGTATTAGGGAATCATGCAGATGGTGTTCTTTATCCCACCAAAACCAAAGAACTTCCCTGTGGAACACCAAATACCCATACGAAAGGCCTTAGTTCTGTCTAGGTAGCAATCTTATTTTCTTCATAGGGGAGAACCCAGGGAGCAAGTGAAGTCTCCAAGTCTTCTCCTGCCAGCCTATTTGCATGCATAGAAAGGCGAAGAAGAATGAGAAAGGCCAGATGATACAGCTGGTCTCTGAACAACCTTTTGGGCTCCTTTTCCAATTCAGAGCTGGGACTGTGTTAATGCCCAGTGTGGAGATTCCCCCAAGGCTTCTTCAGAAAGAATATCTCTATCCGTTTTACAACCTTCTCTTGAGTAAACCTGGGACACTGCTTCCTCTCTTCTGCTTTGGCCATCAGTTCCATTCACTTCCTTTCCATCTTACAGAAAATTCTCAAATCTCAGCTGACTGTCCCCTTTTTATCTCCGGTTATCCATTTGTTTGTTTTGCTGACTCTTCAGCAGAATTTTGAGAATATAGAAAAATGCATGTGCTCAGTCTTGAACACACACACACACACGTAATATTGTAGATAGAATTTTTAAAACAAAATTGGATCTTGCCTATTTTGCCACTGGCTTGATAGGATACTGTTCTCAAAGAGTCTCAAAAGTTGTTTGTCACCCCTGGGGATAAAAATATATGTTTATAAAAATAAAAAAAAATTAAAAAAAAAAGTTGTTTGTCAGAGTCACCCTGGGAAAATGGGAATTTCTTTTTACTCCTTTTTTTTTTCTTTTAAATAAAATTAACAGGGTTTGGGCTTGCTTGTTTTGCTATCCAAATGAATGAATGATTCAGATTTCAACTTTAGGGATGGTATGACCTATTACGCAGAAATTAAATTGAGTTGGCATTGAAAAGCAGGAAATGGTACACATGAAAATCAATTGATTCTAACCTCTGGAGGTTAAAGTGTTGTTGTCATCGTTTGTTTGCTAGTTTTTAATCCTGAGCAATTCTAAGCCATGCCTTTTCAAACTAGAGCTTTTACTTCAAGTCCTGAGGGCGGTTGGTGAGGAAGGGTAGCAAGGAACCCCCAATTAGAGCGGGTGAGTGACCCAGGAAGGAAACGGCTGTCTTATGTGGGATCTAAAATCAAGCAAATATCTATTAGTAGGACTATGTATATATTTACTGTATACCAATGATATTCAGAATCTCTAGGTCTACCGAGGATGGCTAAAACACACAGAGAGTAAGAGGAAGGCTCTCTGGTGGGCTTCAGATAGAAGAGATGCACATCATTTGGATAGACACTTTCCAGGAGAGAATGATGACTCACACGGGGATGACTTAAATGGCATCTGGTTTCCATTTTCTTTGTTTCTTCTCTTGGACTCCATTCAGAGGCACTTCCTTCCAGCTGGAGCTTTTAATGGCATAATGTGAAGGCAAGATCCACAGAAGTGGGTTTAGAGGAGGGACTTGAAGGAGAAAATGCAGATCGTCAGGGGAGACTATGGAAAATTACACCCAGATGGGTGGTAACAGAGAATGTACACACATCCAGACTAAAATATACCAATTAAAATATTTAGGGAAATGAAAAGAAGTATATAATTTTTAATATGTGATAACAAAAATTTCAACTGAATAAAAAGTCAAAGAGATATACTCCTGATGATAATTAACAGCACATTAATGCCATTTCTGTTTCCGGCCTCGGAAAATATGTCGGCTTTCTTTATTTAAATGAATGTAGCATAGCACTACTTGTGGTTTTGCTATGATCTATCTATTCGTTCTACACACTAGCTCCATTCACGGTGGTGATACCCTTCTTCCTACTTCATAGCTGGAGAAGCACTGTTGAACCTTGTCTGCTGTTCCAAACTGGTCTGGGAGGTCGGGTAGGACCATCATCTGGGTAGAGGGATTGGCTTGTGTTGTTATAATAACCAGCAACCCATCAGAGCCCATACAAGACTGGAGGGGTATAGCAAACAATTGCTTTCCCTACGGAAGCACTCATTCTCGTTCCTCTCACTCTTTCAGCAGCAAGGCGGGAGCTCATTTCTCTTTTAAAAATGAGAATCCATCGTATTCTACACTTTTCTTTTTTTTTACATTATGTTTATTTCAGACAAGTATCACCTCAAATGAGTGATCTGCCCCTGGTCTTGTCTTCTTCCCTATGCCCCAAAAACACTTGCAAGAGGCCATATCCGTAGAGGTAGGTATAATGGCATTAGAAGTTATGACAATGGTTCTGTTCTAGACACTGTGGTGGGTAGAGCTAATTAAAACTGAGAACAAGCCAAAGAATAATTATTGGGCATTTGATGAAGACATGGCATTGTCCAGGTGTCTGGGGTAATAGGGTTTAATGAGTAATAGTACATATATACAAAATGGTAATATGATAGTGATTGTATTACACTCTAAGAGAGGTATAAATAAGGCTAATGGGGATAATAGAGATTAGTTTTGATGGTGGGGGTCAGAGAGGGGAGTACAAAGTAGAGAATACTGGTCAAAGGAGAATATGGAATGTGTGGGGAGGATTCTCTGCCTCATTGATTTAGATAAATCCAGAGGGAGTGCCAACTTCCCACGTAGGCCCTGGGGTCCATGAACACAGATGCCAAACAGATCAGGCAGGTACCGTAAATACGTGAATCCAGCCATGTGTAAGGCAGTTGGGAATGGTAGAACTTGTGATGAACTGAGGGTATGTCTACCAAAATTCTATTTCATATTAAAAATTCATAGTCAAACAATTCAAGTCATTGCCTGCAAATCTTCTCTGTCATCCAAAGGTCTTCCTGTGCCTCTAAGTTTAGACCCAACCACCTCCTCCAGCCCAAAGAGAGACCCAAGCTTTCCTCCAATGACACAGTCACATCTGCATAACTAACAGAGTCCTCTAGAATTGGTGCTCTGGAACTATGATAGAGGTAGGCCTCAGAGACAAATATACTTTTCCACAGTGGAAGACCAGATTCGTTAAAAGTCAGTTTTGTTAGCCTCCACAGGATATTCCATCACTCACGGGCCACAAAACCAGCAGTGGAAGAGCTGGCAGAGTTAGCTCAGTCTGTCATTGCTCCAGGGGTGTTTCTGGAATCTGAGGGCTGCAGCAGGCTGAAGAGAAAGAGGAATGCCACTGCTTCATGTGTTGGACTCTTGAGTAAGATCCTGTCTGAAGAAAGAAGACCTTTGAATATTTTTACAATGGAGACAAGCAAATCGCATCCACCTCTTCAGAGAAGGACTTGGCTGTGATGCCCTGCCTTGGTCTTCCTTCTGGTATTCCTGTGAGGGAAAACTCCACTGCTCTCATTTGCTAATGACCCTCAACTCAGAACCCTTCACTCTTGGTCACCACATATGTAGGCATTTCCTCACACCAAACCTCTAATTCTTGGCAAAGACTGACTGGGTGGCTTACAAATTTAACCCAATTCTGACTTCTAGGAGAAGGGCTCAGTCCTGCAAGGCCGCCCTCACCTCAGATGATAACCTCAAGTGGAGCTTGGCACCTGTACCCTTGACGGACCAGCTATAAATCAGGGTTCCTATGGCCCTCTCTTCAGGTATGATAATTCGCTATAATTGAGGGAAACATTACTTATGTTTACTGGTTTATTCTAAAATGTATAGCAAGATGGAAGAGATGGGGGGAGGGGCAAGATGGAAGAGATGGGGGGGAGCTTCCAGGCCCTCTTCAGGTATGCTAAACTTTCCAGCTCCCCCATGTCTTTACCAACCTGGAAGCTCATCCGTTTTCAGAGTTCTTGCATTTACTTTCCAGCCCTCTAATCATTTGGTCTTTCTGGTGACCAGCCTCATCTTGAAGCTATCTAGGGGCCCCACCTTCAGTCACCTCACTAGCATAAACTGAAGTGTGCTGAAAGGGCTTATATGAATAACAAAAGACACTCAAATTCCTTAGGAAACCCCAAGGGTTTTAGGAACTCTGTGGACCAGGAACCAGGAACAAGGACCAAATATCTTTCTGGTTCTGTAGCACAGTTCCACTCAGGGATCTTCTCCTTTGGCATGCAAATACTCGTCCCCGCCGACCCTATCCCATTCCAGTAAATACCATGCCTCAGATGTAGCTGCTCAACAAGGATAACTTATTGAAATAAAGTCACATCGGTCCTGATTAAATTAACAGCTGACTGTAGAATTTTCCAGAGTTGAAGAAAGGCAATCCTGGGATTGAACAGTGTCTACAAGTACTCTTAATAGGATTAGGAGAAAATAATAACCCATACATAGTAAAACTACAGAACACAAAAGAAAAGGGGGAAAACTTACAAAAAATTAAATTAGAATTGAATCCCTGCAAAAAAAAATCTAAATTCTTTTAATAAGCAAACCCATCAACATGTATTAAGGCTATATTAATTCAGAATGGTGTAAGTCTGGCATTTTGAATCTTTTGTATTCTCCACCATCTTCTTTTTACTACTAGGAGTTTTAGTTAGACATCTGAAAATAGACTTTCTTCTTGTTCCTTCTGTTACTGGTGGGAGAGTCTGTGTTGTGTGAATGGAGGTCTCAGTCCTCGGATTCCCCATGAGAAAATTTATGAGGTATCCATGCTCAAATAAAGACACCTGGAAGTAGCAAACTCAAAGCAGTTAATTAAAGCAAAAGTACACTTTCCAGGTTGGGGAGCTGGCAAGTTTCCCAGAAGTGGAGCCAGCCCCATGATTGTTTGGGGATTGGGTACTACTGGGACTCTCTGGGCTAGGAGGCGCTGTGACTGTATAGTGGGGGTAGTCTCTAATGGAGGCTGCTTCCACTCATTTGGGGAGCTCTTCCCACAGATTGGGAAGAGCGTTTTTGCTCCTACAAAATTTGTACCAGAACCGTCATGGCTGCCTTTTTCCATGGAGGGGGAGTGGTTACACCCACAGTACAAATACATTATACTGAGTCTAGGGGTTATCCTAGGGCAGAGGTGGAAGAGGAAAGCACATATTCCACACCTGTGGCTCTTGATCTGTCAACTCCAAAGTCTCGGAAGGCACAAGGGCAGGATCTTGTGTCCCTGGGCTTTCAACATGCAGCTTATTGATCACAGTCTCACATCCGGCTCACGTCTCTATCATTCTCCTTCAAGGACTTGGGACTCTGCCTCTGGGTGTTCTTTCCACTGTTCACGTCTGGCTTCTACCTAATACTTCTTTTGATTTAACTCAGCGGTTTTCAAACTCCAGTGTATATTTTGCACAGGGTTGGACTGCTGCCACCAATCAATATAAAACTGGGATTTTGAATCTGTGAGATCCTCACCTCACAGCCCCCACCTCCCCTCCTACACACCCACACCCACGAGACACCCACACTTGCCCACCCACCCGCCTACACACACACACACACAGACACACACACACAGAGCTGACTGGTGAATTCAATCGTGTTTGCTTTTCTTATGTTTTTCACTTTCTCTTCATTTCAAACATGTAGTCAGGCTTGTTATTTCTTGCTTAAGGCAAGAAAGGAGAAAGCCTGCTTTTTTTTTTTTCCTAAGATTTTATTTATTTATTTGACACAGAGAGAGAGATCACAAGTAGGCAGAGAGGAGGAAGCAGGCTCCCTGCTGAGCAGAGAGCCCGATGTGGGGCTCGATCCCAGGACCCTGAGACCATGACCTGAGCCAAAGGTTGAGGCTTAACCCACTGAGCCACCCAGGCACCCCAGAAAGCCTGTTTTTAAAAGGATGAGTTAAGAAGGCTGGGGAGGAAGGACAGCCTTGTGGCTATGGTGAGTTGTGGGGCTCCACTCAGAGGGGAGGGTTGTGTGTGCCCAGAAGTAGGTTAGACCCCTGGAGCAGGTCTCCTCACTTCCCCAGAGAGTCTCACCCTCCATGTGGCCCCCGGAATCAGCAGAGGTGGAACCTGGCTGGGCCATGTACACTGGTGAGAATTGCAATCTCAACACTAGCCAGTGTAGACGGATGACAAATACTGGAGGAGTCTTCCCAACGCTTCTACCCTGCGTAAGCCCAGACTTTTGTAGAATCTCAGTGTGTGGGGCGTGGGAGCAGTCCCAGCATGGCTGGGTTAAATTTCCTGCCAGCTTGGTGGGCTGGTTACTCAGAATCCAAATTTAATTTGATGTAAGGAAATCTAAAATATTCTTGTTTCTTGAACACATGAATTTATAGACTGAGATTTACACCTATTTTAAGTATTTGTTGAATGCCTTGCTGATGGGAAGGATTCCCTGACAGCTACCAGAGATCTGTCTCTGCCAGCTTGGGGAGGATATGCAGGAGGCCATAAATGATGAGCCATACCAGTTTTTGTCTTTCCAAGGCCTCATTGTAGATTGTTTAGGTAGAGCTAGTACCCTTTTCCATCTCTGCCAATATCGGGGTGGGGGGGTGGGGGGAGAGTAAAAATGCACATATTCAAAAACAAATCAACAAACAACTTCACTCCAGCAAATCATTTTATTAGGCTCAAGATGAGTTCCTGCCTGCAAAGCTCTCAAATCAAGAAACTGTGGGCCGGGCAGCCGCCTACTTCCCACCCCAGTCACGCTGCTCAAGGTTCGCCTTGAATGGCTAATTACTGGTCACCTCACCTTCTTGTCAAAGCTGAAAGATTATACTTAACGCACAACTTAAGCCGTCCCCTGGACCTCAGTTGTTTGGACTGGCAATCACGTCTTCTGTTTGCTTCCCCACTTACCTTAAGTTTTAGTAATTGCCCTCTGGGCTCAAAAGAGCATCCCACCAGGCCATTGAAATGTTGAACAACCCCCTGACACGGGGAAGTGTTTATCTGCACTCAGAGAAAGAACTGGGACAAATACGTACAGCTTTGGTTCATGACAGGATGCAGGTTTCTTACGAGCAATTTCCTAACCTTCAGCTTAATAATAACTATAATCAACTTGGCACGTTGAGAGTTGGTTAGAAGTGTCGTTAAGCAGTAACTAGAAACTTCCAAGACCGTAAATAAGTCAGAATGGAGATCTTTCGCACAATGTAAACAATAATGCCCAGTGTTCCTTCGAGCTTTATAAGATGCAGGAATACTTCCTCGACCTATCTTTGCAGGCACAAGAAAAATAAAGCTCTCTGTCTAACACTTTACCAGTTCTTCCTGCTGTGGGATTCCTGGAAGACGACCTTGCTCAGCCTCAGACAACCCTTTCCACGATGCATTTGTGTCATCAGCTCTTCTTCCAACAGGTGGGAGACTCAAACTGTGTACATTTGGGGGCCACTTCAAAACCCTGACTCGAAGAAGTAGATGAAGTCTTCCCAAAGAGAAACCAGGGACACTTTATCAGGAAAAATTAAAAATCTCCAAACTCAAATAGCCCTGATATTAAACATCACCTCCAACAGCTAGACTTGAGACAAGTGACCTCAGAGATAAGTAGACATCCAGGCCTCTTCTGTAGCATAAGGATTACAATGTCCTTTGGACTTACTGTGTTCTTTTCTGTTTTGGGTCCTCATACACATCATTTCAGCTGCCTGCCTAGGCGATGCTTACTCATGCTGACTATCTCATTGCAAACATGATTGTCTAAAAAAAGGGCAACTTTCCTGACATGACCCCCATATTCTACAAGGCCTCATTACATGATCTCCCACTCAAAGCACTCTAACCTGCTTCTTCACAACCCCTATGAGCATCGTGATGAAATCACAATTTGTGTAATCTGTCTCTACTGCTGGAATATAAACTCCATGCGGGTGAGAGTTTTTTATCTGCCCACAGTGGCATCCCAAGCTCCTTGTACACAGCCAAACTCACAGCAGGTCAAGAAAAAGCTGGTGAAGTAATGGGTGTTGATCTGTCTCCTGGGTTTGGCGACACGACCTTATGGCAATGCCTCCAAAAGAGCCTGCACCTAGAAGCAGTGGAATTGATTCATTTTAGCCTGCTTTCTCCCTCCTCTGTTTCACTGGTGTTTGACAGATGCATTCATTTTTTTTCCCCTGCTTTCTTCTGCAAACTCCAAATTGGTCATATCCTGCTGAAAAACCATAATTTTAGAGCTGGTGAGGAGCAGGATCACTACTTTATGGCCCCTCCTAGTAGACACCTGACAGCTGAAGTCAGAAGAGCACTTGTTAATTGTCAGGTCCCATAATCTCTTTGGTGACATGTTCAGCACAGTGTCAGTCTTCTGCCCCAGCCTCCTCCTCACACTCACTATATACTCTACTCTGCTTTCTTAATCTCCAGTCTTTTCTCAAGCTCTTGCCCACCTAGCCCGAGGCATTCAACATGTTACCCTAGTGGCAAACTGACAGAGGTCTGGCCTGGTTGAGGCTTTCCACAAGAAAAAAAAAATTCTGTATTCAATTGAGCATATATTAACCATTTGCTGCAAGTAAAATAATCTAAGAAATTTGCTTTAAATCGAAAATGAAAAAGTAGAAATCGCTGGCCACAGGTAGGGCACCTATGATGAAAAGGAAATAGGTTTTATGTTTTATTTTCCAAATCCAATGAGAAGTTTAGTGTTTTCTTCTCTTTTATGATTCAACAGAATTTAGATGGTAATAGTCGCAAATTAATTCATTGCACGAGTCAATGCAGAAAGTGACCAAGATTATGGATTTTCTTTGACCTTTGACAATTTATGGGTCATTTGGAAGGAGTGGAAGTTGACCATGAATGTTTGATTATTTTGACTGGTTAGATGACTGAGTGGCAGAAAGTTGTTGAAGGTATTTACCAAACTCCAATCTAAGATCCCTGGGGATTCATGAACATCCTAGGAGAATCAACCTAGCAGGCCTCAAAGAGAAGCTGGACTTATTTTCCACCGTGACCTAGTCTGAACTTCATGGGATCAGAAATTCTGAAGAAGTACAGAACTATTTGAGAAAATGAAATCACTCTTTCGGAAGCAATTCACTCATTTTGGTGCTATGAATCATGCTGTAAGCTTCTTTGCTTGCTTGATGCTTGAACACTGCAGGTTCCTAAATGATCAAATATCTGTCCTAGCCATGTCACTCAGTTTCTGGAGTCTTGGTGTTCAACCCTGGGGCAATGTCTGTGTTTTCATGGCTCTGTGACAGTACACTCCATTTTGTTGACACAGAGACCCGTCCTCCATAATGTAAACCTAGTGTCAGAACTGCAGTGGTTCCTGACTGAATACACCTTCAGTTCTCAAAAAGATTGAGTTATTGAGTTGGTCAAATACTGGTATTCTTCCCTGAACTCATCGTTAAGGATTGCCTAACCATAGGCTAAAAGCTATGTTTTTATGTGTTGAAATTTGGCTAACCTGCCTTTGTTTTTTTTTTTAAAGATTTTATTTGTTTATTTGACAGAGAGAGATCACAAGCAGGCAGAGAGGCAAGCAGAGAGAGAGAGAGGAGGAAGTGGGCTCCCTGCCGAGCAGAGAGCCTGATGCGGGACTTGATTCCAGGACCTTGAGATTGTGACTTGAGCCAAAGGCAGAGGCTTAACCCACTGAGCCACCCAGGTGCCCCATTGGCTAACCTAACTTTTTGACACACTTTAAAATTGTTAATAAAATTCATTCTAACTTTGGCCATTTGAATATAAAAAATAATAATCATAAAAATAAGAAACATATAGAAAAGCACATAGAAAAAATCCATCATCTTATCACACAACATGCGTGGGCAATATTTTTTTGTATATTATTTCCCATTTTTTCTATGTCTGTAAAGATAAGTGGGTGTGAAGATTTTTATATGTATATTTCATGTGCCTATGTGTTAAAATGATAGAACATATTGTTTTATCAACTCATATCTTATTTTATTTATTTATTTTTAAAGATTTTATTTATTTATTTGACAGACAGAGATCACAAGTAGGCAGAGGCAGGCAGAGAGAGAGAGAGGAGGAAGCAGGCTCCCCGCTGAGCAGAAAGCCCGATGCGGGGCTCGATTCCAGGACTCTGGGATCATGACCTGAGCCGAAGGCAGAGGCTTTAACCCACTGAGCCACCCAAGCATCCCTAAACTCCTATTTTAAACTTTTGAAGATTGATTGATTGATTGATTTTAGAGACAGTACCCATGAACAGGGAAAGCATCAAAGAGGAGGGAGAGGGACAAGCCGACTCTCCACTGAGCACAGAGCCTGACCCAGAGTCCCATCGCAGGATCCTGAGATCATGACCTAAGCTGAAATCAAGAGTCGGACACTTAACTGACTGAGCCACCCAAGGCACCCCCATATTTTACACTTTATAATATATTAATGTATTTTAGTATCAGTGGTGACAGTGATGATTATTGTTACTGTGTGCCAGGCATAGGGCTAAGATGTCATCTTCATAATGACCCTAGCAGATGCTAGTGTCACTCATTTTTCATATGAGGGAGCAGACACTGAAGGGGTTAAGTGCTGCTTGAAGTCATGAAGCAAGTAGTTGTTGGAATCAGAACCTGAAATGAGGTCTCATTCCAGAACCTGCTATTTAACATTCCATGATACTGCTTTCCTTCTCCAGACAGTAAATATTCTTAGATCATATGTTTTTATTAACACTATATTTGTTAGAGAAATTTAAAGTTCATAGCAAAATTGAGGGGAAGTTACAGAGATTTCCCATGTAATGCCCCCACATGAGTAAACCTCCCCAATTATTCACATCCCCCACCAGAGTGGTGCGTTTGTTACACTTGATGACCCTATGTTGGCTCACCATCATCATCACTCAAAGTTCACAGTTGACCTTAGGGTTCACTGTTGGTGTTGCACGTTCCATGGGTTTGGACAAATGTATAATAACATTATCCATCATTATGGTATCATGCAGAGTATTTTCACTATCCTAAAAATCCTCTGTGCTCTGCCTATTTTCCCCTTCCCACGCCCCCTTCTATCATACTTTGGTGGGTATATACTGTATCATAGTATATAATATTATTATTGTTATTAATATGTGATATGTTCAATTTTCCAGTAATGTGAATGACACTGTGATGAATATCCTTTTCAATAAATGTTTGCATATATCTTTGGTGACATGGAAATAAGGAAGTGAGCATCGGTTGCTTATTTGGGAGTGATCCAGAAAGGGAAGCAGAATCAGCAAGGGGAGTGAGAAGGGAAGGGAAGAAAGTCAAAACGGGGTATTAATGAGCAGGTTGCCACAATGGGCAGCTGAGGCTCATTTCCACCATGACCTTTGCGGGTCTATATTGAACTCCCCTCACTGTTGTCCCCCCTGAGGCTGAAGAATCCTCAACTTCTGTGTATAATTAGTTGAGAACTCCTTCCAGGCGTGTTAACTTCTTGGAACTTCTTGCCAGCCTCCAGTGTGATCTGGCACACTTCCTTACCCAAAAAATATCCCAGGCAGAGTGTGACCAGTGCTGGCCACTGGAAACCAGCTTGTGTACCCAGAGGGATATAGATGGGTGCTGACAACATCTGCTACTGCAGATATCCGTGATCTTTTCTTTCTGGATAAACTTAGGATATTTCAAGATATCCTTGCCAAATTGGCCCACAGAAATGTTGCACCAGTTTGTAAATACCTTCTGTGTTACAACCAATGTTGGGTCCGCCATGCTTACTCAATTCATTATGTATAAAAAGTTACCTTGCTTGCATTTTCTTAATCAGTGTTGCAGTTAAATTTTTTTCATTTGCTAATTAGTATACGTAGTATTTTTTTTTTTACATTGTCCTTCATTTACTTTAAGCATTTTTCTGTTAAAATGTGCTATTTTCTTATGTCTTGTAAATATTTTTTCCTAGTTCATTCTCTGGATTTTAATTTTTATAATTTATTAATGTGGAAAGTTTTAAGTGTTTTTATACTCTTATCCATAGTTCGACTCCTTAATGGACTCATATTTTTCATGTATAATTTCTTTAACTTTCAAACAGTTTATGTTACTATATTATGTTAACATATACCAACATAGGAATCAAATAGCCTATTTTTCCCAAGCTGACTTGAAATTTCACTTTACTATGTTCTGTGACAGATCAATTTATTAAGAAACATATTAATGGATTTTTAATTGATTTGTATTTTCTTATTTTTACTGGTATCCATGTTCAGAATACTTATTATTTTTAATGTATATAACATATATTAATTTTAATATGTATAATAAATTTTAATTCACTTATTAATTTTAATGCTACTCACAATACTCATTAACTTTAAAAATTCAAATTTCCTTTATTCATATTAATTTCTGACCATATGGCTCACTATTGCAATATCTTGGCTACCCATTGTATACCCACACTTGCCTATAATCTGGCATGGATATATAACAGTCTTTATGATTATTCTCTAACTTCTTGTATTCTTTAACATTCCAACCTTTAAGTCACACTCTTAATGTCAACCAGAAAGAAAACATTCCTTTAACTTGAATTTTTATTATAAACGTAACTTGAACATGATTTTGAAATGATCTCGTCTCTGCACAAGGCAATGCTGTCTTCAGTGGGATACGTTATTTGATTATAAAATAAAATTCTAGAAATTGGTGCATGTTGAATAAGCCACCAGGGACTCCTTATGTTTCCACAACTGCAATATCAGTAGCATTAGAGTGGAGATTGCCTCTAAGCGTTCGAGCTTCAACAATATGCCTTTTCTGATTTTGTAGCTACATGGAGGAAGTGAGCCAGAACTGGGGCACACAGCATCATAAGCTGCCTGTCGCTTAGATACCAGACTCCCTGATTCAATATGTGCCTGTCACGTATTACACTTACCACTTTCCAAGCTGTGCGCCTCAAAGCCCAGTCTGTGTGGTCTCATCCCACTGTATCGAAATGTCAAGGGGTTGCTTATTATCAGGACTTGAAAAAATTGAGTGTTCTAAGACAAGAAGCCTCAGAATGGTTTCCTGACTATACAGTATTGAAGGAATACATCTTCTTCAGAAAGCATTCCTACACATCCTGTGAGGGGTTGAATTGTGCTCCACCAACCCTTAAATTCACATGTTGAAGTCCTAACCCCCAGGACTTCAGAATGTGACCTTTTTGGGAGACAGGGTCTTTATAGAGATAATGAAATTAAAATGAGATCGAACGAGTGGGCCCAAATCCAGTATGACTGGTGTACTTATAAGAAGCGGGAATTCGGACACAAGGGCAGACAGGCACGAGAGAAGAGGTCTGTATATAAACAAAGGAATGCCTGAGGCCACCAGAAGCTAGGAGAGAGACCTAGAATAGCTCTTTCTCTACTTTTTCAGAGCGAGCATAGACCTCTGAACATGCTGATCTTGGACTGCTGACCTCCAGAATTTTGAGACAATAAATTTCTGTTGTTTAAGCTACCTAATGCATGGTACTTTGTTATAGCAGCCCTAGCAAACTAATACCTTGTCCCTGTCTTTTTTACTTCCTTGTACTCTCAAAGCATTTTGCTTATACCTCTACATGGATTTGTCACATTTTATTGAGTTTTAAACTTTTCTAATTATTTTTGAATAGGTAGTACATGCATATGGGGAAACATTCCAAGAGTACAGAACAGCATAAAACAGACTTGGAGTGGAAACAGTCCTCCTCAGCTGCTTCCCTACAGCACTCCACCCTCACTCCCCCAAGTGCCTTTCCAAGAGGCAACCATCATTATCTATAACTTACATCCTTGGTTTCATGATCATTCCTAGTTTCATTTCCTGTTTCCTCTCAATGACCATAAGCCTTTGGGGGAAGGGATATTGCTTCCTTTTGTGTAATTTCAGCTCTCGATAAATCTTATTTTAATGAACTGTTTACCAGCTAAGTTCAGGCACACTGATACATAAAATTCAAGCTGGGTTGAACGCTCTGATTGTGATTAATATCTAAACACTCCTGTTACTTAATCATTTATACCATTAGTATGAAGCAGGACTTGAGTGAAGATTTTGCCTGGGGGGCAGAACCAGAAGATAGTGAGGAACCTGGTGATGTCGCACAGAGCAAGTGGAAAGAATTTCACTGAAAAGGAAGCGAAAACTTTGTTAGTCTGACTTCTCCTTTGCTATTCATAATGATTCTCAGTAATGGGGTTTGAATAGGAGTAACCCAACTCCTGTTGGTTAATCTGAGAGGTATTCTAACTTCCTGGTTATTGGAGTTCTGATTTGGGGTCCAAACTGTGCCTATCTTTGTAATATTAGTTCTAGCACTAGTTAGGCCTATGACATTGAACAAGTGATTTAACCTCACTGTTACAAAGTTCTTCATCTGGGAAATGAAAACAATAGTTCCTCCTGCTTATAGTTGTTACAAGGATTAAATTGACTAAAACTCTTAGAACCATGCCTGACAAATAGTAAGAAGTGTTGGATTTATTATCAAGTCACTCATCAACTGTCCCAGTATGCATTTATTAGCGTATCATTTAGGATGCTTTCTGGCTACAAGTAGCAAGAAAACCAAGCAAAAAAGCTTACAAAATAAGGACATTCATCATCTCTTATAATGGGAAGTCCTGAGGGAGGTTCGTAATTCAGTGGCTCACTGACAGCATCAAAAATCAGGTTCACTCTATCTTTGGAACATGAACATCTGAGGGAGAAGCATGTTGACTTTTGTCCTCAGTCTTGTCTCCTCAGGGTCACAAAATGTGTATCACTGTTCAAGGAAACACATACAGACATTACAAAATTTAGAGAGTCAGGCAAGGGAATACCCCCACCACAGCTCTTTTTTAAAAAACAAGCAAAAAACTTTTCTAGAAGGCCTCAGAAGTTTTCTCCTGTATCATTGGCCAGAATTATATCATGTGTACATTATATCATGTAATCATTGGGGTGTAGAATGAGAATCCTGTGATCATTGGTTGAAGTCATTCTTCTTTGAAGGACATGACCACTTGAACCAGAGTTCACAAAATTAAGGTTCTGTTAGCCTGGAAAAGGGGCAGTGTTTTGGCAACAAACGTCTCTACTGTAATTAGTTTGCCTTTCAACTCTTGTTGGAGTTGTTGAAAAAATTTCAATTTGGTTATTTAATTATTCACATAAATTTTTTTGGTCTTATGTTTCTACAGACTCAGTTAATTTGTCATGGAAAATTATGCTCTTTGCTGTGTGTATGTATGTGTGGTGGGGGAGAAGAGGAGAGACAGGAATGGAGTATATTCAACTTCTTCATGATAGTCTTTATTTGCCTATCCTGTGGGAATCTCAAGTTCAAAATGGAACATATTTCCCCCTAAATTCACGTAACATCAAGGGAGAAGAGGACACAGTTCCATCCTATAGAGTTCATAGCACCATAACACCGGTCCACCTGGTCTTGTCACCCTTAATTTCTTTATGTTCTTCCCTGCCAACTTAACCAGTTTTTTATTAGCTATTCTCACTGCCAACCCTCCTTATCTGCTTTCTCAACCTCAAATAAACAGTGTCCCTTTAGACAATGCCTGTTAGTCTATATCCTGATGAGGATGAGTTCCACCACTGGCCTTCTTCCCTTCATGAAGTCCTCAGGTCCACTCTACCAAGATGTAGTCTTGCTCCATGGCCAGCTTCTTTTTCCCTGTCTAAGTTGTAAAAGAGTAAGAGCTTACTATCATCTCTTCCCTCTTCACAAAGGGGTCAATCGAATGGGTTTGGGGCCATCCCATTTGCTAATGGGATGACTTGAATCTAATAAACAGAAACTTAGAATGGCATATAACTGGGACTTCCACTAATTCAGGCTTCCCTGTCATGAACTGATATTAAAGAAAACCACTCTCACCTCGTGCAATCTTAAAAAGCAAATCATACAAAACTAGAGAGACACTAGAAGACTCAGGGTAGAAAGGAGGGACCTCCCATTCTTCTCTCAAGCCCACCAAGCTAAGACCAGATTCCTGGCATGGAGCTCCATCTAGGAAATGCCCCAAGTTCTTTAACTGGAGAAGTGGGAGTCACATTTCCTCTCAGTGAGTTCACTGGCCCCGAGGGCACTGTGCAGGATGGAACCTTGTATCTAAAAGGAGCTGGCCTTCCTGTGACAGGCCCAATTAAGCCACCAGCTGTGATCAATTATCCAAAAAGCCAATCAGGTGCAGGCATCTGGGTAGTGTGGGGGCTGGACTGGAATCTTCCAGAAAGCTAGCAGATTCTTGGCTGCCTAAAACTTCTATTCAATTTGTATTTATGGAGCTCCTCTTAAAACTCACATGGATCTTATTGAAGTTCCTGCATCTAAGAGTTTTAGGATACTACAAGGAGGTAGCCAAGGTTGGGGTTTGCCCTCTGAGAAGTGGTAAAGAGACACATTGAAGAACATTTGGTTACCTGTTCCATGTCTATTTTCTGTGGGGGTGAGGAGAGGGTCCCTATGCTTCAAAGATCAGTGTCCATTATACTTTATTTGCACTCAGGAGAAAAATCTCTTAGGAAAGGACCTCAAATTCCTCTACCTTTTACGTATCACTGACTGGTGCCATATTTTAGTTGTTTTCTACAAATATCTCTAGGTGATATAGCCTTGAGCTTTGTACTGGTTTCAAACCACATTCCTCACAACCATCTAAATTCCATAGTTCCCACAGATTCTGGTTTGAGAGGCAAGTATGCCACAATTGGAAGTTTATGTCACATTTCTTTCCAGGTTTTTAAAAGTTTTTTTTTTTTTTTTAAACTTTCTATGCTGAAGATTAAAGACTTAATTTGGGGGATCAGCCAACAAGTAGATAGATATTTTGAAGGGATGAGAAGTTTTCTTAAAGCTTTGAAATTCCAGCATACACTTTTCACTCACTCCATCAAGCCCTAACTGAAGTTAGATCTAGAGAAAGATATTGTTCTGGCAGATGTCAAAGAAGCCGGTAAGATCACCTAAGATCTTGTGCTAGGAAGTCCAAATACAGACTCCTCTAATTCCTCCTCCTTGGAAGCTCTGAAGAAAGGCTGGAATGTTTAAGTCAGATAGTTCATAATTATTTCTATAGTTGAAGCAGCCCTCATATGAATACTATTTCAGCATGGCTGGATTTTAGAAAGCACAGAAACATGGTATACTGCTTCATGCTATTGGAGCATCTATACATTGGAATGAAATTATGTTTCCTATCCTGCTTTGTGGGTATTAGTAGACATTGTTCATCATTCATTACTGAAAGCTGAAGATACTTGTCTCTCAAAATCTAATTTGCCGTTTTATGATTAAGTATTCTTGTCACAGGAAGCATATAGGAAGTTAAAAAAAATGTAGTATCTTGCTATTAAGTTTATTCTCTGCCCTAGTTACCATGCTATGTGAGGTGTTGAAAATGGAGAAAGACTCAGTCCCTATACTGAGGTACCTCATAGTCTAATGGAAGATATAGATCCTAGGGTAATTCTAAGAAAACTGCAAGTGGGAACGTAATGTGGAGAGCTAAATAATGAATGCAAGTCTGTGGTAGGTTTTTGAGATGAGGTAGTGGAGAGAAGGAAGCTGTAGTCAGAAAGACAGTGTTAGACAGAATAAATGAAAAGAGATCCACATTTAAACCCATCCTGATGAAATTTCTGAACACCAAGGATAAAACAAAGATCCCAAAATTTTCCAGGGCAAAAAATAAAGACAACTAGAAAGTCCAGGAAAAACCAAATGCTGTATAAGAAAAGTCATAGTTCAAACACGAAGCAAACAAATGTAGCATTTTGTGTGTCGTTGAGTACTTAGAGCTTTCTCTCTTAGGTATGTGGGAATACATGTTCTTCTTTATAGGTCCAATCACATTACTTGGGATTATGGTGAATAATCTTTACATAATCTCAATATTGTTAATGTTGTTTATGGGCATGATAGAACAAGCTAGGTTATACTGCCAATGACCCCAAGTCTCAGCTGTTTCCAGCAATAAAAGTTTTTTTCTTGCTCACCTTAAATGTCCATCGCAGGTCAGCTGAGGCTCAGATGTATGTCACCTCCATTTTAATATGTCTGGAACATTGTCAGTCTCATGGCCGAGAGAAAAGAGATTTGTGATCCATGTTTCTTTTTTTTTTTTTTTAATTTTTAATTTTTAATTTTTTATAAACATATATTTTTATCCCCAGGGGTACAGGTCTGTGAATCACCAGGTTTACACACTTCACAGCACTCACCAAAGCACATACCCTCCCCAATGTCCATAATCCCACCCCCTTCTCCCAACCTCCCTCCCCCCAGCAACCCTCAGTTTGTTTGTGATCCATGTTTCTTGATACTCGGCCTAGGAATTCATTACTTTAATCCACATCTTATTGGTCAACATCACTTCTTAGTTTAACATAAGGGGTGTGTAAAATCTTCCCACAGGGAGAGGCACCACAGGGATGAAGTAAAAATATTTGGTGAATCGCAGTACAAACTCCTATAGTCCACCTTTCTAGTATTCAGTTACTCAGTAACCTCCTTTTTCCACACGCTGAACATATTCACTTCATCTCCAAGAGAGACACCTATAAGTCCCAAACAGGACTTGATCTTAACTTAACTTCTAAGATAAAGACCAGTATTTCTAGGTGATATGAGGTACTCTCTGTATCAGGTCTGGACGTAGCTCTTTTTGATCCAAGCTGCAGGGACAAATGGAGAAGCTATCTGTCTCTCATATAACCTATATGCAGTGGTGGAAGAAGAACAAGGAAACTGTAATATATACTCCTATTTGGAAAGGTGAAGAATGGGAGACACACAGATGTCACCAGTCTCTACAAATTCTAAATTCCCCTTGGACCGATGTTATCTGGGAGAGGAGAGTATGCCTAGATTAGACCTTGATTCCATTTCCTGGGAATATCTCCTAAACATCTTTCTCCTTAGTCCTTGGCTCTAACATTTGGGAAGTCTTTCTTTCTGCTGTTTTCTTTTTCTATGTCACACAGAGAATTGTAGAACATGGCTTCCTGGAGGCTGAAGTGTTAGTCCCCACCTCAAGCTCAAGCAGGAAGGATGGGGGAAGGAAAGCATTGTTTTATGTCCTGAACGATCTCTTTTAATCTAGACTAGTGGGTTCTCCTGGTCGCACAATGCTTTTGACTTTTAACTTACCCATTTGATTCTTGTCAAAGAGTTCCTATTCTGTTTTGAAATATGTGTCTGTAGATGTTTAATTGCTTGTATCTTGTCTCTATCTGATTTCTCTAGAAGATGCATTGTTAATCTCTTTTTGAGCCATTTTGCGTGATTCAAAGCATTTACTAAATGCTATCTTAATAAGTTAAGAAGTTTCAGCAAATGACATACAGAAACCCTTTAATTTGGTCCTTGACATAAGGCTAAGTTTTAGTAGGAATTTTTTATACAAAGATATTCTTTTCCTATGCTTTATTAAGTAAAAATGAGAATCAGTTGTATCTTCAAAACTATAAAAATCCCCAAGTTTCTGGATTTTCTGTCTCTCTTTTTCCCTCTTTCCAGACTGACCAATTCTTTTTGAACTCATCTTTTTTTTTTTTTTGTCAAATGCATCTAATAACAGCCAACTAAAGCTTCTAAAATATTGTTTGCTCACATCTTCTTCTAAAGCTACAAGTTTTTAAAGGATATGGTTCTTCATCTTTTCATCTTCAATAGCAATTTCCTTGCTTTCCACTAATGAGCCCTAGAGTCAATGCAACTTATTTCAGTTTTTGTTGTTGCTGCTGTTGTTTACAACACTTTGTGTCCATTAACAACATTTCTATCAGTCAGGATGGGCAAGGTTATCCTGAGGTAACAGATGGCTCCAAAATATCATAGCTTACGATAACAAAGTTCTCTTTCTTGTTTTCATTACATGTTCATTGTGGGGTGGCTGTCATTTTGCTTTATGTCACTTTCACCCTGGGACCAAGACTGTTGGACAGCCACTAGCTGAAACATTCATGATCTCAGAGAACAAAGAGAAGAGACAGTGATACATATGTTATTACTCTAAACTTCTGCCTGGAAATATCACTTATCACTTCCACCCACATTGGGCAAAGCGAGTAATATGACTTCCTTCTGACTTCAATAGACAGGGATATATATTCTTCCCACAGAGAGGAAAATGAGAATATTTAATAATCGGTAATGTTACTTACCCATTATTACTTACTCTTAATTTTAGAGTCAACAGGTAGACAAAGCACAGGAGTTAATTATAGTTATATCCTATAAAATGGAAGTACTAAAAACGTTAACCACATGAAAAGAACACACCTACAAAAGTGAGGTAAAAGTGTGTGCCTTCTCCCTCCTTAACCAGAAGTCCTACCTCAGGTTTCTGGTTGAGCAGGCTTTAGCCTCTACTCCTGGTGATTATACAATTTATCATGTGGATCACTCTTGAGAGGGAAAGTTGGTGCTACCAATAATGACATCAGGAAAACAGGTAAACACAGAGAGCATCCCGTGCAAACCAGGTGGATGATTCCCTTCCTGAGCTGCCTGCTCGGCTTAAGTGCCCAGGTACAGGTTTTGTTGGAACAGTATGAATTCTCAGTTGTGAAAAAATAACCTCTATGCATCAATCATCATTTGGCAGCGCATAAGTGAAGGGCTGCCAGCACAATTGTTGGCCAAGACCCATGGCTGAATCCACATTTTTTACTGTTGCTGCTGGCACCTAGATCCCACTTTTAACGTTCAACCTTTGCTCTTGGTTTTTATGACTAGAATTCTGCAGTTTTGGAAGAATGAACTTCAGATGGTATGGTTTTGCATGAGGCCTTAGATCAAGAAAATCACATGTTCATGGTGTCTGAAAAGCTTTTATTTGCTCAGCAAGGATTAATTAGGTATGTTTTACATGCTGGGTGCTTTACAAGACACTTGAGCCAAAACAGAGTGGGTTCAGGCTTCCAATGCACGAGTTTCAGGTAATTTTCACACAGCTGTGACTTTTCTGCCTAATGATGCAGATTTCTTAAGGGCACAAGCCTGTCTCCATGCTTTATATTATTCATAGAACCAGTCCCAGTGAGTAGAAGAAACTTCAGAATATCTAATCCTATAAAATAAGATCATACTCTATTTAGTTTGGGACATAGCAGGTGCTCATTTATTATTAAATGAATGAATATTTACATGTAACTTATTTGTTCAGTGCTGTTTCCTGGGTAGAACAAAATCTAGTATCTTGTGCAAAGAAAAATAATCAATTGCATAAGGAAGTCCAGTTGAGCTTGTTTCAAAAGTACTCTTACCGGAGAAGTTGTGGGCTACACTGATTCCTCTCATGAGGTAACACTATCTAGCTCTTATCAAAATCAGCAACCTTATAACAGAGGTCAAAGGGGAAGTATCTTTCCCTAAGCCATATTTAGCACAGCCCGATTAGAATAAAAGCATCTAATGTAAGTTTTCTCCATCTCTTTTGAGATGTTGGTCAGGAATCCATCATGACAGAGTTGTGCAGTATTTATGAAATTCTCAAGTTGAGGAACACATTTGCTCATTTTTTTTTTTTTTTACTCTGAAGTTGCTTCCTTTAACAGAGGGGCTGGATTTGGCTGTTCTCTCATGGTTTAAATTGCCTGCACCTCATTAGTGTTACCAGCATTTATTTAATAAAATCAAATCAGAATAGCATTTAATTTAGTTTTAATAGGATAGTTAATATATGTTAACTAAATATCAATTGATTATTAAAGTGGAGAGTGCTGAGGTGTAACAAATATGTGAGATATAAATCTTGTTGCTGTGCCATTAATTCAGAATTACATAAGCAATAAATGTCTAATTAGATTCTTAGTAGTGATGAGTTGTAAGCATTTATTGAGATTCCATAAGATCGATGTTACAGACTGGTGCTGAGGGCCACAGCTTAATGAACTCCTTCATTCTTATTTTCACTTGCCTTTGCCATTGTTTGCTGTATAGGTCGCTTGAATGGAGGAATGATGGTGGAGGGGGGAGGTTCTGAGCACAGCGCCCTAAATGATTCCAGACCGACCAATAACGAGAGGACAAGGATGGCCATTCTCTCCTAGGCTTGGATCCCAGGACTTTTGCTAATGCAATCACTGATTTCTAAGGTCTTTTTCCTGCAGATAAGTTTGAAGATTCAGCATGAGGTGGCAATAGAGTCAGACCATTTGCATCAGGTGAAAAGTGGGCCCAGAATGAATCCCATCCTGCATGGGGGAAGAACAGAAAATCTCTTATGCAGTGTGATTTTAGGAGTCCTTGCTACTCCAAAAATATCTATCCTACTTCTCTCTCACACTGTCTAAAAATCATTATGCAATTATTCCTTTGGGCTCAGGTTACCCTTTGATTTCTGGATTTTACAGGATGGGCAAAAAGTCTGGAAACATAGGTAATTATAGAAGATAAATGGGTAAATGTCATAAAAAGACACGACATGTTCAATGATTTTGCATAATGTACTCATTGCGTTGTTCCCTGTTAAAAATATATATCTCAACGCACTGTGCAAGATTACAAGAAACGAGATTTGTGAATGCAGTGTTTCCATCAATCCCTGTACATGCGCATGTGATCTGTTGCCTTATTTGTGTCTCTGATTTGCATCGAATAAACTTGTTTCTTTAACATGCCCCAGAAAAGTAGCCAAGTGGGTTCAATCTGTAAAAAAAAATAATTTATCTGTGTCACCAGATTTTATGACACCTTTATATGTTAAGCTAATACTAGACAGCTCTCTAACACCATTTGGAAAATTAATCAATCAGTTTATTTGGCATAATGTCATGGAGACTTTGGCTTTGGAATCAGACACACCTGAATTTGAGGTCTGTGTCCCGTTCCTAGCTGTATTAGCTCCTGCACATTAATCAGCCTCACTGAGCAAATAATACTGATCCCATAGCTTTACTGGGGGGATTAAATGAGATAATGGATTATCAGTGCCCAGCATGTAGTTTCTCACATTTTCTGAATAAAATTGATGTTGATATCCTTTGTTCTTCACGGTTCCCCTCCAGCCCCTTCCTGACCCCTGACCTCCCAACCTATCTTCCTGTCTTTATTTTTTTCTTTTATTTTTTTTAATTTTTTAAAAATTTTTTATAAACATATATTTTTATCCCTAGGGGTACAGGTCTGTGAATCACCAGGTTTACACACTTCACAGCACTCACCATAGCACATACCCTCCCCAATGTCCATAATCCC
>NC_081560.1:129561481-129659932 GCF_022355385.1 Mustela nigripes
GCATCACCACTTCCTCATATCAGGGAGATCATATGATAGTTGTCTTTCTCTGCTTGACTTATTTCGCTAAGCATGATACGCTCTAGTTCCATCCATGTTGTCGCAAATGGCAAGATTTCATTTCTTTTGATGGCTGCATAGTATTCCATTGTGTACCACATCTTCTTGATCCATTCATCTGTTGATGGACATCTAGGTTCTTTCCATAGTTTGGCTATTGTGGACTATCTTCCTGCCTTTAATGCGTGAACATTTTCCCTTCTCTTTACTCTCTTTCTTTTTTTCTTTTTTTTTTTTTTTTTTTGCAGGGTGGCGGGGAGGTACAACAATATTTCTTAGATGGGTGTAGGGGTTAGTGCCCTGGAAGCCAGAGATGGGAAGTAGAGGAAGGACCCAGAACCATGGAAAGAGAAGGGGGCAGAATACTCGGAATGTGATTCTTTGCTGCTCACATTTTGTCATGGCCAATCCTGGTCTAGTTCAGACTTCCAAGGGACCCAGCTACAGAGGTTGTAGGCAACCCATTGCTCTGTTGACAGAGGTTAAGTATATCTCAGAGCAACTGCTTTCTCTGCTGGAGCTTCCCTGGGGGTAGGCTACTGCCTGCAAATTGCATACCTAGATTAGGCAGCACTGAGGGTAGACCTCAGAACCTGCATGGGGGTAGACATTGGCTCTGGGCTTATAGAGTGGTTTAGGCATCGCTACTTTATTCATTCATTTACTTATTCATTGGCAACATCCCCTGGAATCTTCCTTTGTTTCAGGCCATCTGCTAATCTCTAAGGATAGAGAGGTGATACAGAGAGGCAGCTCACAGTTCCACATGCTCACATTGCCTTTCTTTGTATTTAGGAAACGCATGCCTGCTATAATAGGAACTCTCCCAAAGGAAAGAAAGCATTCAAATTCTCACCTGCAAATTCAAACTTAGTGAATAAGAAATTTAACTATTTTCCTAGGAAATTTAGTATCGGAAGCTACGGACAAATATTTGTTTGTTTGTTTTTCATCCTATTTGTTTATTTCTCTCCTTGTTTGTGAGAATTGGGGACAGGAATCCAGCTGTGGAAAAAGGTCTGATTACCCAGGATTTTTTTTTTTTTCATTTTTCTATTTAGGTTATTTCCTCTGCTAGTTATAATCTCCACCAAAAGTTAAGCAAGAGAAGGGCACTTGGGAGGCTTAGTGTCTGCCTTCAGCTCAGGTCGTGATCCCAGGGTCCTGGGATCCAGTCCCTCATCCAGTTCCCTGCTCAGCAGGGAATCTGCTTCTCCTTCTGCCTCTGTACTTCCCTGCTGCTGATGCTCTCTCTCTCTCTCACATGATTAGATAAAAAAAAATTAATAAAGTTGAACAAGAGAAGAATTATTTAGGCACATTTTTTATCAACAAATATTTTCTATGTCCTCTCCTGTAGACTCAGTGTTCTTCTGAGCTCTATCAGAAGGGAACATTCCCTGCCTTCATGGAGTTTTCTCAGACTTCTAAAAGAGACAGAATTCACTAGTCTGCAAAGATGGAAACCAACTTTGTACAAAATGTGGTGTTCTTGCCAATATGAGCCCAGAGATGGAAGGCAACAGGATTTACTGGGTTCTCCAGGTAAAATATTGCAGGAAGAAAACCAAGGAAATAATTAAGTTCTAGAAGGATCCCATTTTTCTTTAAATTAACTATCCTTAACCCTCCAAACAAATCTCTGAGACAAGCATTAGCCCCATTTAATCGATGTAAAAACAGACACAGAGAGGATATAGTCCTATTTCTTAACCTCTCTATAGTCCCACAGCAATTAAGTGTGAAACTTGAATTTGATTCTGAAACAATTTGTCTTCGGAGCGTTCTTACATAGAACACTCTGGACACCGAGTGTCCAGAACCAAGTCTTGACAGATGGGTAGAGTTTGCCTCTTTGTGCAGGAGGATAAACATTTCAAGAAGCACTGGTCATTTGGAGGGTAGTGAGTTTTTAGGCTGATGAGACCAAAATGGACTGGGGATAGTGAAAGAAAACATTTATTTTAAATGAGCTGTATTTCCTGGCATATTTCAGAAGAATCACTGGTATCAATAAATAGTGTTTCAAATAAACAATAAAAATAAATTTGGAGTTGTTCCAATGTTTAAGGGTTAAATGGTCAATAAACATCTAAACATGTTTATCTTCTTTATATGATGTAGTTTTGCACGAGTTATATAAATCCATTGCTATGGCAGCTCCACTTGGAGGGTGCTGCACAGTGTGGCCCAAGTGAGAAGTGGATCAGCTGCAAACTGACACCAGCAATTTGAAATATTTTGTGATTTATGTGATTCAGGAACAAACAAATACTTTCTGGGGAATGTGGACCTTTGAAAGTGAGGGAGTAATTTAGCAATCAACCAGCAAGATGTATAAATCATGAGCCTACGTCCTCCTAATGAGCCAGGCTCAAACAACATAAAACAAAATTTAAGAGAACCACAAAGAGAGGCTAATCCAGAATCATAGCAGAAGATTCTAATATATTTCTCTCAGAACTCTACAGATCAAGTAGACAAAGGAAAACTAGTAAACGTGTAAAGGATTTGCACAACCTAACTTAAAAGCTCGATCTAATGGAAGATACAGAACCTTGTACACAATAGACCAAGAATGCATTCTTTTAAAGCACCCATTGAATGTTTATAAAAATTAATCACATACTAGGTCATGAGAATAGTCTCAACAAATTCCAAAGACTATATTCATATGGTCTATGTTATCTAACCACAAAGAAATAATTAAATTAGAAAAAAAAAACAATAAAAGACAGTTATAAACAATAGCAGCTGTCATATTTAGGGGGTAGACATGCTTCTAAAAAACTCAAGTGTTAAAGAGGACAAGTATAGAAATTAAAAACTATTTAGTACTCAGTTAAAACAATAGGATTACATTTTAAAATGTAGCTAAAAGTAGTACTCAGTAGAAAATTTGTTGTCTCTAAGTTCAATTCTGTGTCAATAAACCGTGAATTGGATTTTTTAGGAAACTTAAAAAGTTGTACTTTTCATAAGGAAGTCAGAAAATACCAAAACATAGTCAACAGCTTAAACTATTTTCAAATAAGAAGAGAAAATGCAGACTTGTGCTACCTCATATCCAGATTAGTTATAAAGCTGTAGTAATTAAGGTAGAGTAGGTTGGTATTAGTACATGGGTAGAAAAATAGATCACCAGAACAGAATAGAGAGTCTAGGAATGAAGCCAAGCAGATGTGGGCCCCAGTTTCATAATAGAGGAGGGGGAAAAATGAGATAAATCAGAGAGGGAGGTGAATTAATAAATAACCTTTCATATGAAAAATTGGTTTTCATATAGAAAACGTAAAATTAGATCACCACCTACATTATGCATAAAAACAATCTCCCAGTGGATAAAAAAACCATAATATGAAAAAAAAACCCTAAAAACTATTAGAAGGTATTAGAGAATATTTTAGAATCTCAGGATAGGGAATGATCTCTCTAGGCAAAATAGTAAAAGCTAAATCGAAATAGAAAAAAATATTAAATTTGACTACTCAACGTTTTTTAAAGGCACAGTAAATTTAAAATAAAACTGACAAAGTAGAAGGAACAAAGGTACTGTATTTTAATGCATATGGCAGACAAAAGACTGTCATCTATGATGACCTATATTACATATGAATAAAAAAAGACTAAAAAAAAAGCTTAAAAGAAAATCATCAAAGATACAAATAGTCAACTCCCAGAAGAGTAGATCTGAATAGCCAAAATAAAAAAAGAAAATGGCATGCACGTAAACGTAAATGAGCACAAGTAAAACTGGGAAAATCTGAAGAAAATCAGTGATATGTCACTATCAATTTCCTGGATGTGATGTTATATTGTAGCTCTGCAAAATGTTACCACAGGGAACATGACAAAATGTACAAAGAATCCCTTCACTTTATTTCTTACAACAGCAAATGAATCTACAGTTATCTCAAAAAAGTTTTTCTATAAAAATATAAATATAAAAAGATACTCTCACTGGTAATCAAAGAAATTCAATTTTTAAACAAGATACTATCTTACACACATAAAATTGGTAAAAATTAAGAACTGTGACTATAACCAAGGTTGGCAAGGAAGTGTCTATTTAGAGAAAAGGGAATTCTAGTATTTTGCTGGTGGGAGTGTAATTTGAAGAACAATTTTGCAATAACTCTTAAAATTGAAAGTGTGCAGACTCAACAAATTTCCTTGTAGGTGTATATCTGGATGTAGTATTTTGCACGTGCCCAAGGGGACATATACAAGAATGTTATGTAATATTAAAAAATTGAAAACAACTCAAACACTCATGAATGAAAGAGTAGTTATGTAAATTGTGGCATATAATGGATCACAAGACAATAATTTTTAAAATGAATGAACTGGGTTGTTATGTATGGACGTGATAACTCTTACAGGTTCAACACTGATTGAGAAAATTAAACTGCAGATGTTGCATTCACTATGCAGATGTTGCATTCACTATGAACCCATTCATTGTAAGTTTTTCTGTATTGCTTATAAAATCGTATGTAACAAGGTATTAAAGAAAGTTTCTTTCTGTTTCAGTTTAAAACTGGAGTCCCAAGTCAAAAAACAGATGTGGTCCCACATTTTTAAATAAAGTCCAGCTTTCTGGTGATTGATCCCAACTTTAATCTTTGAAAAAAAAAAAAAAAATGGAGAGGTCAAGAGAGAGCATGGGGAATAGAGAAAGGTTTGCTTTGGAATAAGCATCCAGCTTTGGAATAATGAGAGTCCCCCTTCTATCATTCTGAGAAAGATGAGGTGCACAGTTCCATCTTAAGTCAGATGAGAGGAGCTTTTGTGGGACCTCTTGGAGGTTGGTGGTCTCCAAGCCATTTGTTGAACACAGTGGGCTGCTATGAGGCAGAACCTGAGCAATCAGGGGTTCAGAGGACATGGCTGGGGCTCAGTGTCCCAAGGGCCCAAAAGGAGAGAGGCTGTTCTGGGAATGGCCTGGACCAGAGTCAAGAGTGCATGAGTATTTCCCAGAGACAAAATGAGCCATGAAAAGGAGCCTGCCATTGATTGATCAACTGATTGATTGATTGATTGATTGATTCATTCATTCATTCAACAAATACTTACTAAATGCCTATTATGTGCCAAGCACAATTTTAAGTATTTAAATCAGTAACCAAATAGGTACTAATCCTCGATCTTAGGGAGCTTTTATTTCAGTTGGGAGAAGCAGACTAGAAATAATAAACATAAGAAATAATTGAATGATACAGTGTAATACAATGTGATAAGTAGGACAGGAAAAATAGAGCAGAGTAAGGGGCATTGGAAGTTCTAGGGAAAGGCGGGTGAATGGGTGCAGTTGTAAACAAGGGCAGCAGAAAACGCTCTGTGGAGAAGAGAAGATTTGGGCAGACGTGGAGGGGTCAAAGAAGCTGCCTGCTATGTTTTGGGCAGAGAGACTAGCCAGCTAGAATGCCCTAGAAGGAAGCAGGAACAGCATGTTCACAGGGCAGCATGGGGCCAGAGGCTGGAGAGGTGAGAGCAGGGGTGACAAGCAGGAGAAACAGTCTGAGGTCGGAGAGGTAATGAAGGACCCTGTAGGCCCTTCTGAGTTCTTTGGCATCGACACCGAGTGAACCCTGGATTCCTTCAGGGCTTTGAGCAGAGCGGCTGGTATGATCTGCTTGTGTTTCAAGGACCTGCTTGTGTGTCACTAGCTGCTGCACTGAGAATAGACTGTGCCATGGCCGAGGGTGGATGAAGGGTGACCGGAAGGGAGGATTTGTCACAGTGAACCAGGAGAGAAACGGTGGAGTTTAGGTGACGGCGGTAGATGTGAAGGCGGAGTCTGGGAAAAACCCAAATGCAAACGAGTGTGAACTTCCGTGAGAACTGGATGGCCCCACAGAAAGATACAAAAGACCACTAACAAATAGAAGACATACCATAGCCTGGGAGAAGAAGACCACATCGCACAGATGACAATTCTCTGGTAATTAATCTGGAAATATAATGTAATCCCAAGAAAGATACCGACAGTTTGTAAGGTTATTTAAATTAGACAGACTGATTCTAACATTTGACAGTGTGATACGAAGAACTGTCTTCATGGGAAAGCACATCAGAAATGAAGAGAAAAGATAAATGACAAGTTGGGAACAGAATTTCCAATTGATATAACTGATTTTGTTAATATAAGACCTTCTATAAGAAAGCAAGTTGACAACTCAATGGAAAAAGGGGCCAAGAAAAAGAGAAAGAAAAGAAGCACATGAAATGCTACTCAAGCTCACTTAGAATTTGCTTCCAAACAAACAAACAAACAAACAAACCACCCGCAGTGTGATACTGTTGTCGCCTGTCAGGTGGGCAGAATGAAACAAAAACAAAAACAAAAACAAAAAACCACTGTGGGTCAGGTTCCAGGAAATGGGCTCGCTCCTCCATAACTAATGGAGGTGTCCACTGTTGTTCCCTCTGAAGACTAATTGAAAATGACTATCCACAATCAAAATGCCTCCAATGTCCTTTGATCTAGAAATACCACTTTTTGGACTTCCCTGGAGATGTATCTTCATTGGAGAGAAATAACAGATGTATTGGAGTCTTCTCTGCAGTATTGTTTTGAATATACAGAAATTAAAAGCTTCTTAAATATCTATAGAAAAGGGACTGATTAAGTAGGGTCCATCACAGCACTCAACAAGGGACCACGAGAGCTGTCCAAAACCATGAGGCAGTGATACACGCCAATGAGCAAATCTCTCTGAGATACAGTCCGTGGAAAAAGCAGAACAGATCAGTGTATAAAACACGTGCAAGTTTGTTAAAGATATACATATGTGCCGTACATTCCTGGAATAAGGTAACGGGTGGTCGCCTCTTAGAATGGGAACTGGGCAATCAGAGGGAGAGACTTTTTCCACCATGGGCACCTGTTGAATTTTATATCATGGGCTCGATTTACTGATTTAAAACTGTAAGTGATTTTTAAACAGTCATAGTCAATGTGTGAAGAGCACAGGAAAATGAATCAGAAAAGATCAAGAAAACTGTGGCTTTAGAGGTGTCATCACGATTCTCTGAGGTGAGTCCGGAAATGAAAACTAGTCAACATTTAAGCGGAACTGGGTGTTTTGTTTTTTTTTTTCCCCCTTCTGGAAATTCACTTGAAATCCACCAGATGGCACAAGAAAATACAGTCTGAGCAGAACTGGGGTGGTTGGTGCAGGTAACAGATCAGGGTACATGAGAGACCAGACTAAGGAGAACAAAGTCGCTCCAGACTGAGGCCCGATGCCTTCAAATTTCAGTCTAGCCAAGACTGGGGAGGGGTGGAGGCTGCTCCTGTCGCATGCCAGACAGGTGACGCTGGGGCATCTTCAGGTGCTTCTGGTGGTCACAGATGTGGAATTATCTGTATGTCACAGCCTTGGCATGAATGGCTTATTGAGCGCTCAATTCTTCCATGTAGAATTCTCTTTCTTTTTTTTTCTTTCCTCCTTAATCCATACTTAATGCCTTATGAAAAGAGGTATTTGTTTCTTGGTAAGCCACGTTTCTTTAATTAAAGGAGGAGGGTTGGGAGAGGTCTACTGGAAAAGGAGAAAACTCTGGTTTCACAATATGCACTATTTATGAGGGTGCTTTGCTGTTGAAACCTATTAGAGGCCAGCCCGGCCCCGTTTGCCTCTTGCCCTCCCAGGAGACAATTACTGTCCTGCATAACAATTTGAAGCAAATATCGGATGTGGTCGGGAGAACAGTTGTGGCCCTCTCTCCGGCGACCGTTTCTGCTTAGATTTTTTAATTGTTTCCACCACTTCCTTTCCTTGGCTTGTGGCCTTCTGGGTTCCGCAGGATCCTGAATTTTAATAAAAGCCTCCCATCCCCACTGGAATTCACATATGCAGGCAGACGCCCCCTGGACCTGGAGACACAGCACCTTAGAGCTGTGCTTTGGGCCAAATTCGTTCAGCTCTGGGGCACTTGGGCCGTCTTCTCAATGCCACACCTTCGCTTTCTGGGCCAGTGGGAAGAAGAGACAAGGGGTCCAAGCCACCCCTTGCCTCCCCTTGTCAGCACAGCTCTCCCTCCTTCCAGCCCTAGTGTTCTGGCTTGTTCTTAGCCCCCGAGGAGACGTTTGCCAATTGCTCTCTTCTCTCATCTTCCTTCGGGTCTGTTTGCAGTGTGGCCTCCTGGGAGACTTTAGGAGGATGGTAAAACAGGACATCAAAGAAAGAAATCAGGCAGGACTATTGTTTAGTGGTGCGGTTTTTAGCACTGAAGTACCTAGGCAGGGAGACGTGTTGGCGGGGGGGGGGACACTGAGAGCTACCACACCGGATGACCCACTTTTTTTTTTTTCTTCGCTCAAATGAGAGACCAGCCCTGCGATGGCTGCTGCCTCTGATTTGCAGGCAAGATGCTGTAACAGGATTTGGGAGCAGCCTGGACCAGGTGTCCGTGTGCGGGACCAGGAATCAGCCCTGTGACCTCAGTCTGGGAACATCCTTACTGCGCTGGGCCTCTTATCTCTGCGCTGGGTCTGCTTGTCTCTGCAATGGGGCTGACTGCATCGGCCAAGCCCTTCTCAAAGAAGTATCGAGAAGAGGAATGCAATCAAAGAACTTATTTTAAGAGATTCTGAGGTTGCAAATGTTCTGCATCCACAGGATGTCAAAACAGCAACTAAAACCACCCTGCAACTGGCTTACATAGTGGGAGGGGCACTGGTCAAAATCTTAGGGCTATGGTGGGAATCTACGAACCTGGCTTGGTGGCTTCAGCGGGAGGGGAGGCGAGCAGAGCCCAAAGAGCCAGGCACGGTTGAGACCAAGTGCTGGGTGATGCTCCGTCGGACTGGGCTGCACACAAGTGAAAACTCCTGCTGGAAATAAAGAGCTATCTTTTAGGGAGCTGAGACCTTTTAGTGAAAATACCATGCAAAATGATGCTGGAGGTGTCACAGCAGTGTTCCTTGCCCAAGAATGACAAACCAAAATGCAGAACGTGCCTTTCCCTAGTAGTATCTAAAACAGTTCCGAGCATTTGCCGGCGATGTGCCCCATTTCTGTGTTTTGCAAAGGGTTTTACAAAGGTAGTCATTAGCCAGTCTGGAACTGCACACACACACTACTTCTGCAGAACAACCATCTAGGCAAGCAGTGTCAGGTATGCTTCCACCGTCTGCAGCGGGATTTTTTTCGGTTTATTTTCCAGAAACCATCTCACCTTCCCAGCAACAGTCGTGGGTTCCCTGATGTGTTTCAGGAGCACTGTGTAGATGACAAGGAGCTCTGGCAGATAAAATCTGCCACCCCGCACGGAGCACTCCACAAGATAGATGTTACCTCTTTTACAGATGAGGAAACAGGCACAAAGGGATTTGCTGATGTGTCCAAAGTTGTAGCATATGCCAGAGCCAGAATTAGGACTCGGGCCTCTGTTCCACCCCTCCTTCAGCGACGCTATGTAAGAAGTCCGGACAGTCCCGGAAGCATCGGATCTTCGCAGTGCTGAATGGGAGAAACGACACGTGGCATCTATCATGTGACATTTCATCCTGATTCATTCGATGCTGTGCACCAGCTTTTCTAAAATGTGTTGGAATGTGTAGCCCTAAGACTCTGGCAGGAGTGGTGGGGGGCCGAGGGGAAGAGGTGAGAAAGAGCCTTTCCTTGTCCAAATATATCTGGAAATGCTACATGCTATACCCCCTGCTTTCCCACAACGCACACATAATCATCTTAAAGGCCTCGAGATGTCTGTTTTACCTTATTTGACCGCATATTTCCCATGCTTCTTTGGGCACAGACTTCTTTATATAACATCTATTAAAATCCTGCAGAATTAGTGTGCTGTGCATGAAATACACTTTTGGAGAAGGGTATAAAAATGATGTGAGGGAAGTTGAGAAAGTCAGAGAAAGTAATCAGAGGAGATGTAAACTAGGCAAGAAGAAGCCTATGAGGACAGAGGGGCAGCCTGGGTGAAGGACATTCGCCTGGAGTCTGTGGGCTTGGTGCTGCACCTGTGTGTCCTTTGCGTCCGACAGACACTCTGTTCTTGTCTCACTCTCAGCTTCAATCTCCCCACCCCTGAACGGAACAGGCTTGCTGGGGAGATCTCCAAAGTTGTTTCTCACCATAACAGTCTGTCAGTTTTTCCCAGGAGATCCTGAAACTTAGCTCTGTGTCAAACATTTTACTTGATCTAACTTGACGCTTACAAAAAGTTGTGAAAACGATCCACAAGTTCCATATACTCCTTTCCCAGATTCATTCATTGTTTACATATCCTCCGCTGGCTTTATTGCTCTCTGTCTCATCTTCTTTTTTCTGAACCCTTTGAGGGTAAGTTGGAGACATCATGTCACTTTATCCTTACATAATCCAGGGTTAATTTTCTAAGAAATAAGACACTCTCTTATATATGCACAGTACATTTATCAAAATCAGGTACTTACATGGATACAAGACTATTAGGTAAGTGACAGTCAATAATCGGATTCCATCAATTTTCCCAATAAGACATTTATAGCTATTCCTTTCCCCCTGATTTCTGCTACCTTCTCATAGTAGGTAAGGTTTAGATGGAAATTCTTTATCCACCTAAAATGAAGTCAATGGATCATCCTGTTTCCCCTTTC
Source organism: Mustela nigripes (assembly GCF_022355385.1). NCBI lineage: Eukaryota > Metazoa > Chordata > Mammalia > Carnivora > Mustelidae > Mustela > Mustela nigripes. The sequence continues at coordinate 129,572,145 of NC_081560.1, forward strand.
CTCTTGGTTTTAGTACTGGATAGAGGGGCAGAAGAGGTGAGGTGAGAATGTTTGAAAAGTGTTCAAAAATAAACCATGGCCTTATATTGCCCTGCACAAAAGCACATGGCCCCCATGTTGATCTGTCTTTATTGAAAAATCACAGAGATTTACAGTGATAAAATCTGTTTGGTTCATGTCGAAAATTAACACTTTCTGAAACAAAAATTTTTAGTCATTCATTCCTTTATTTATTTTCACTGGGGATAGATCTCTCCTTAGACTGCAAATAATTTTGAATTATATCAGGCAGTTTCAAGGCATGGTGAGAGACTCAGTTGGCTAGAGAAGGTTTATAAGAAAAAGAGTGGAAGATGTGCCTAGAAAGGTAGGTTTGGGACAAGCCTTGAATTAAGTAGGTCACATAGGATTTTAATCTTTCTTCTTTTCCCTAGAGAGAAAGACTACATCAAGATCTTCCAGCACTATAGGGCAGTTGAAAGAGCACAGACTTTGAAAATCCTAGGGACCAAATCTCAGTTCAGTTCTTTATTAGCTGAGTATCTCCTCTGACCTCTCTGAACCTCATTTTGTAAAATGCAGCTGTTAATAATGCAGACTCAGAGGTGGGATTCGATGAGCTCACATATACTGTGCTAGTCTTCCGTTTCCCCAACTCTGCCTCTCTCATATTCCCAAGTTCTCTCCTATATATTTTTTTAATATAATCATTTATTTATTTATTTATTTATTTGACTTTTATTTATTTATTTGACAGACAGCTCCCTGCTGAGCAGAGAGCCTGATGCGGGGCTCGATCCCAGGGCAGGATCCCAGGATCATGACCTGAGCCAAAGGCAGAGGCTTTAACCCACTGAGCCACCCAGGCACCCTAGTTCTCTCCTATATTGAGTGCTGAAAATCTAATATCAACTCACAAGGGTTTGTTTTTTACCTGACACCTATAACTTGGGGTGTGGGGAGGGGTGAGGAGGAGTTCTGGAATAAGCATATCCTGATGCTGTAAAATACCTCAATCTTAGTGGCAATTTTGACATTTCAGCCCAGAGTTTTATTATTTCCTTCCGATGTGTATTTGGTCACCACCCTCTTTACCTTTTTCCCCAGATTCCTTCAGTCTGGTTGGAGACCTCAAACATGCTAATATAGTCTCGTGATAAAGGGTCCCTCTGCAGGTGCTGAGGAAATGGAGCCAAGGATCTCCCTTCCCCCTTGAGGAGACAGGCTGGGTCAGGTGCTAGGGGGAAGTGCATTGGACGTGTGTGCGTCTAGTTGGGAAGCCTTCCTTTTCTTGCTCCAACTTTTGCAGAGGTTTTTACTCTCCTCAGAGACCCATTTGGGAAGAATTTTGGCCAGGTCAGGGGTCTGTGGGAGACCATTCTTATCTGGAGCTGGAGCTGGGGCTGGAGGCCGAAGGAAGCATCATTGCAGGAGTAATCACGTATATTGTGTCTTTGGCTCTGGGAAATTAATTTCAAAAGGCACATGTAACCACCATTCTCATCCTTTTTTTAAAAAAGCAAATAATGGACACATAGCCAGCAATAGCCAACAAATGCCAAATATACCCAAGTCCATAATGTTAATCGCTGTAGAGAAAAGCCAGCGACCCTTGAACCCTTCTTTTGGCTTCAGGTGGGTGGTAAAATAACAAAGGGGGGATCAGAACAAGATGAAACAAAAATGATAAATGGAAACCATTTACCTTCAAGGGGCTCTCAAAAGAAGCAGTGTTTCCCCAGCACCACCCCCACGCCTCTCAGCCCGTATAGACTTGCTCTACACAATGACTGGCATTTCCGTTCTCAGGTAGAAATACTCCAAGTAAAAAACTTGCTCGTGCAATTGTGTTGTTATGGACTCGTGTGATATGTTTGATGAATTGAGTTAATTCATTCTTTAACTTAACTGGCAAGATGTGATGGTTCACATTGAAAGCATGAATAACCATTTTGTTTCTTGAATGACTCCAGTTTAATGCCTCCTGATGTCAGTATATTTTGCCCAGGGTAAAAATTGCCAAATGAATTATTCACTGCTTGATGGAATGAATGGGACCATGTTTGCCCACAAAATGTTAGCTGTGGTTATCTGACACGATGGGGCACAGCAGATGCCTACAAAGGACAATGGATAATTTAGAATGTGGTTCTAAGGACCCAGCCATTGCAGTTAAGATCTTTAGAGGAAGCATAGCACCTTTTTGTCTTGTGCCACACATTGAGATGGCCTCAGTGAGCCAAGAAAACTCTTGGCCTTTAACAAAAAATTTAAAAAAAAATTTAAAAAAATCTAGGTATGGTTCTGCAATGGACATTTTTGTCTTTGGTTAAATCTTAGATAGTGGCGAATAGAAGGTAGTGGGGGGAGGGAAAGTATTTAAGAAGGATTTAAAATAAATGAGGAAATTAGTGATTTCACCAATGTGAAAATTAAATATTTTTGGTGAAGGAGAAATGATGTTTGACTAATAATAAAGAATCTGAACTTCGATTCTTGAACCAGACTCCGTTGGCTTAAGAACATTTGGGGTGAGTTATCTTCCTGATTGTAGTGCCTAGCCTTGCCACTGAAATGCTTCTGGCTTAATCAGAACGATTTATAATCTGGAGAGGCAGTTAATGCAACTTAGTGGGAGCTGATAAATGAACCACTGAGTTTACTTATACAAATAAGTGGGACATTAATCTTGACTTTGTATTTCCCCATTGGGTTCACTTTATAACCATTTGTGATATTATGAGTGACAGGAAGGAACGATTGGCAGGTTTTAATGGTTGACAAAACTTTTCTAAATGTCTTTGAACTTTACAAACAAGACAAATAAGCCCTGAGATTGAAATACAGATTAAACTGGCTTCCATCCTTTCAGTGTTCATAACTTACTATAACTGGTGGGCAACTTGTTAAGTTAGCATAGCATTCAAAATCCACCCAGAGACAAAGCTGAAGTCACAGCTGGGTTTTAGGGCTCTCCACAGCTGAGTTGGCTAACTCCAGCTGGCCTGCTGGCAACTGTGTCCTCATTATAAATCTGCTGGAAAGAAATTGTCCACCCCTGGTTCAAACAGTTCTGGCCAAGAGTTAGAGTACACGCCTGCAAGTTTCCATCTCTGTTGTGGACGGAGAGTTAATTCTCAGAGAAGGGAAATCAAGGGCTGAAAAGTCACCCATGAGAGCCAAATAATGGCCCCCAAGAGATGTCCACGTACTTTCCAATTCTCAGAAGCTCTGAGTCTTACCTCGTTTGGTAAGAGGGACTTGCAGATGATAGGTTAAGGATCTTGAGATGGTGAGATTATCTTGCATTATCTGGATGGGCCCTAAATGTAATCACAAGTGTCCTCATGTGAGGGAGCCAAGAAAGTCAAAGGAGGAGGTAGGAGAAGTGAGAACAAAAGTAAGACGCTGGAGTGCTGGGAGGAAGGAGCCATGAACCAAGGAATGCAGGCATCCTCCAAAAGCTGGGAAAGGCAAAGAAACACATTCTTCCTCAGAGACTCTAGAAGGAACCATCCCTGCCCACACTCTGACTTCAGCTCAGTGAACTGATTTTGGTTGTGTGGCCTCCTTTCGAGCCACTGAGTTCGTGGTAATTTGTAACTGCAGTGATAGGAAAGGAATCCAACATCCAAAGGGTTCCTACTTCATTCCTTCCGTTGTCGTCATCCTGCTCCACACCCTCACATCAGTTCTGAAGCCTAATTTCTTGGTGTCGTCCTATAGTCTTGTTAGTTCGCTGCAAAAGAGCTATTGAAATATAGACCTTCGTGTCACTTCCTTCCTCCAAATCAGAAGACTCTTAGTGTTTGTGGTAATACTGTGTTCAACCGAAAGGTCTATGTTTCTGAAAGAAATGGAGCCTTCCACTTTACATGGGGTGAGGCGCAAATAACTGTTGATGGAAGGAGAAATAAATGAAGGAGGGAAAACAGAAAAAAGCCATTGAGAATCAACATGTAACTCGACTGTTTCTTTTTTAATGTTAAATGAATTTCAGTGCTACATCTCCCTGGAGGAAAGAATAAATGCGGAAATCCACCCCTGGGTTTTAAATTAGCCTTTGTTTTCATTTGAGTCTAATAAAAATGCTTAAGGAAAACTTGATTTTGTCCTCCATAATAACTCTTGGAGCATCTTTTGGATATGTCTGCAGAAGATATGTTTTCTTTTTACTTATTTCCCCCTGCGTCAGTGTCAACTCGATCATATGTCCCTACAAAAACCCACTTTGTAGGGAGAAGCCTGTCAAGTCATTAAATGATCCTGCTAGTCCCGTTGGAACAGCATGAGACCTAGTGTTGGGTCTTTGATTCTCAGCTATTTTCGTGTTCCTTTTTTCAAAGAGAAGGAGAGAGAGGCCAGGGAAGGGACAGGGAGGGAGAGAAAATCTTAAGCAGGCTCTACGCCCAGCGTGGAGCCTGACCTGGGACTTGCTCTCACAACCCCGAGATCATGACCTGAGCTGAAATCAAGAGTCAGATGCTTAACTGATTGAGCCACCCAGGGGCCCCTATTTTCTTAATGGGGGGGGGGAGGAAGAGTTAGCAATTATTAAACACTCTAAATCTCCTGAGCTTTTATTGACAAATTCCAGGCCTTCTCTGATCTTATTCTCCCTCAATAATGACCATCTTGAAGCTGTCTCAACTTCTATCCCTGTCACTTTGTTCTTCCCCGACTTCCCTCCAACCTGCCCAGTCGTCATGCCTCCACTCCTCTTCCGTACCTTGCTCTTTAACTGTAGGCCTCTCTCCCGTTCGAGTACTCACTTCCTGCTCTCTTTCTTTGTGCTCACTTTCATTTAGATGACAAGGTAAGACTCTCTTTTCATCCTGATCTCCAACCCAGTATCTAAAATCACCCATCAAGGGTGTCTCGGTGGCTCAGGAGGTTAAGCGTCTGCCTTCAGTTCAGGTCACGATCCCAGGGTCCTAGGATCAAGCCCCATGTCTGGCTCCCTGCTCAGTGGGGGGGCCTGCTGCTCCCTCTCCCTCTCTTTCTGCCTGCCACTCTGCCTGCTTGTGCGCTCTCTCCCTCCCTATCAAATAAATAAACAAATAAACAAATAAAATATTTTAAATGAATTAATAAGTTAATAAATTAATTAAATAAATAAAACCACCCACCAGACAATGTTACTTGGGTAGGTTATCACCTATCATACACCAGCAACCGTCAATACACACAGGGTCTCTTCTGTCCTAGGCTCCTTGCATATGCTGTTCCTTCTCTCTGACAGTCCTTCTTTGCAGATCAAAATTTAAATATCACTTCCTTATGGAAGCAGTCTCTGACCACCCAGACTACATTTGCTCTCCATTGTAGGCTATCTTAGCACCTGGCCAAGAAAAAGAATTATTTAAAATATTTTTTTGAGGGAAAAAGGAAGAAATAAAAAATAAAAATTAGTCCCTCTTTAAGAAGGAAGTCAGTTTCAATTAAAGGGAAATCATAAAGCACATCAATTGGGACTAAAAATATGTTGTTTTTCAGAAACCATGTTGTAAAATACTTACAAGGAAGCTGAATTTACAACTTAGTGAACTGAACCAAGAGCTTTGGTTAGGTGACTCAGTGACTAAATAAAGGTTCTAAGAATGATCAAATATGATATGCTCTGCTTGCTAGCATGCAAAGTTGTTATGCTCTTTTAAGACAGAGCTTGTCATGACCCATCTGACATTTAAACCTCAATGTTTAGATAATTGTGGAAAAGCATAAACCATGGCTGGTGTAGGAGACTGTTCATGAATTATACCTATTGTTAACCATTTTAGATAAAACTGAACTTAAAATGAACTCTCTTCGGTTTTTAAAAAATATGGCTCACCTCTTCTGCCATATAGGTGATTTTGGAAAAAATCTCTTTTGGGGTGCCTAGGTGACTCAGTTGGTTAAGTGTCTCCCTTTGGCTCAGATCATCATCCCACAGTCCTGGAATGGAGCCCTACATCAGGTTCCCTGCTCTGTGGGGAGTCTGCTTCTCCCCCTCCCTCTGCCTTCCCCCAACTCTGCTCATGCTGTCTCTCTCTCTCAGGTAAATAAAAGCTTTAAAAAGTAAACAAATGAAAAATAAATTTAAAAGATCTCTCTTATGATAGAATTTACATACCATACAATTCACCCATTTAAAGCATATAATTCAGTTCAAAGTTATGTGACAGTTACCATGGTCAAGAAATCCTGTACGTCTCTACTGCCATTACCTAATCTTTCCAGCAATCCCCCTCCCCCATCCCTAGGCAACCACTAATCAGCTTTCTGACTTGTTGGATTTGCCTATTCTGGACATTTCATATAAATGGAATCATACAATATGTGATACTTTGTGACCAGCTTCTCTCACTTAAGAAAATGTTTTCAGAGTTCATCCATGTTATGGCATGATTCAGTACTCCGTTCCTTTTTGTGACTGAATAATATCTTATTGTATGGATGTACTACATTTTACTTGCCCATTTATCAGTCATTACCCATCTGATGGACCTATCTGTTGCCTCCACTTTTTGCCTTTTGCAAATAATGCTGCTGTGAATGTGGGATGATTTCTGAACTCTGAGAGCTGCTTGCTCCTTTCTTTCCTCCCTGTAGTCATTTAAAAATAAAAGATGGCTTGAATATTTCTAAGTCTGAAACTACAACACAAAATATTTTTTATTCTTTGACAACCCTACAGAATTTATTACACCTATCGTTAGGTAGTAAATGACATCTAACTAGGCAATGTTAGTCTTTCCCCTCTGTGAGCTCCTTGAGACCAAGGGTCACGTGCCTGTACCCCAGGCACGTGGCCCAGCAATTAGCATGTATTAAATGTTTCTCACCTAATTAATTTTCCTTGGCCCCTAACCCCAGATTGGCCACTCCTCTCCAGTTCCCCATTTCTATAAATGGCATTACTGTCATCTCAGTTACTTGAAATCCAGATCAGAGCTAGAGTTGACTCTCTTCCCTTTTGCATTCTTCCTCTACATCTGACCAGTCAGCAATTTTCTTGAAATGGTTTTTCAGAGATTTGGAGGATGAGTTCTGATGGGAAAGGTATCTATAAAAGTCTGTGGGAGAAAATAAAAAGGTTCAAAGAGGAATTTCCCGAGGTTGATTCTCAACATTTGTGTTCTTCCCTTTTTCACCACACTACCCAATCTAGATCCTCACACGTGACCTCCCTCCTTACCTTCTCTCCACGTCTAAGCTATTTTGTAGAGTTTTCAAAGTAATCTTCACAAAAAATAATTATATCACTTCACTTCCCTTTTCATGAATCACAGTGGTTTCCCACTGGCCACAGACTAGAAGCCCTCAACCCAGAGCTGGAAGTTTTCCACAGCATGATTCCTTATATTGTGGAGCAAGTAGCCACCTCAGTTTTTTCTAGCACTCCCTGCTCCTAGTTATCAGATTGATTCTGCCTACCTAGCTCATTGGTCTATTGGACCTATATTGTTGGATCAATCGCTTACCATTGCCTAGGCAAGTACTAGTAATTTGGAACACTTTTCTATCCAGGTCTCTGACCAATACAAAGATATATTTGACTCAATATTGTGCATGTTATATTCCAACCCAAAACGGTTACCTTGATTTTTCCACCTTCTTTCCCAAAAGTGAGTTACTCATAACAACATTCTATAGGAAATTCCCTATATACAGGAACCCCCTACTTTCCCCTCACAGAGAGGATCAATATTATATCTCCAACAGACTGTGTCTTACACAAGCTCGTATCTTCCACAGCACTTGCTATAGTGACTTGTATATGGTAAGAGCAAAGGCATGGAGAAAGTGCCATTTTTTCTTAGCAAAGAATTTTTCTCTGCATTCCCCTAGGCCAGAAATGTTTGGTTTTGATAAGCGGATCATTAGATAAGCCATTCAGATTTGGAGATGACAACTTTACTTCAAGGGGACTGTTGGGATGACCACAGGCAGTTGCTTAACTGACTTCCAGAGAACTTAGTCCTTGTTGATTATGCCAGTTTTTGTTTCGCGAGGTAGTGCACACCACTTTGAACTGTTTGGAGCAGTGATTTGGAGAATGGGTTCTAAGGGAAAGGGAGGTCCAGTGATTGGTATCAAAACAGGGCTGTAGGGGAAAATACAAAGTTCCAAAGAGGAGTTTATTAAGGATGATTTCCATGTGGCCTTCAGTCCTAACCCTCTCCCCCGTCTGCTCACAAAGCTTCAGTAAAATCTGCATTGTCTCCAAATGCTTAATGGAATGGATTTGCTATTTGGGACTAAGCCTATGTTGAGTTAGACCTCAAAGTTTGTACAAGACAGCAGCGTCTGCCCATGGGAAGACAGCCATTTAGAGTTTGCATATATATTAAGTAAATATGTATGAAGTTAATGTGCTTGTTTTATATTCTTAAAAGGATATAATACTCCCTTTACCTGTAGGTGATTCATAGAGGAAGTGTTCAGTGAGGAATGTGCTGTAATCTAGTTTGTCTTTAAAGGAGGAAAGAAAGAAAGTTTCATAAGCATCCACTGGATATCTTTTTGTAACAGATGTTCACGTGTAATCTCATTTCATCTTTTCAACCTTTAGTATTATTCTAATGATAATTATCTTCATTTTCTAGATGAGAAAATGAAGGCTCAGTGGGCTTAGGTAACTTGTCCAGATAAGTATTACTAGGAAGTGACAGAGATGGGATTCTAACCCAGATCTGTTTGACACCAAAGGTTTCTTTGAATTATACTATGAACTACAATAAGAGAGAGAGGGGGGGGGAATTGTGTGGGGGGGGTGGGAGAGGGAGATTGTTTTATATAAAGACAAGCTTCTTGATGTTCTTATGTCATTCATTTTCCCATGAATATTAATTATGTAGCAATAATTGGGGAGTCCTGGACTTCCTGGATTTAATTTTTATAGCATATTATGAAATATAGTTGTGAAATGTATACTTTAACTTGAAGAACCACCCCCCCAACCCTCTATAATTTGTATGCCATGGGTAGGTTAATAGCCTAGCTTTTCTTTGCTGCCACAAAGTTAGAATATTTTACCCATTCCTAATTATTTCGTTTCCATAAGTAGAGAGTTGGAGATGAAACTGTTTTCTAGTTTCTTTAACAATGAGATGTCTTTGGATTTACTGCCTACCTCAAAAGTTAGAGCTTGCAAGAATTGTGCATACTGAGTACGTTATAGCACTGGATCACAAAATTATTGAACTATCTTTAACAATGCCCTCTCCTGAAATCCATGAAAACTGAGTTTTCATTTCAACTCCAATGATGACAAAGGCTTACTTCTTGTAAGATAAATTTTTGGTAAATAAGTTACAAGCACGTGAAATTGGGTACATCTGGTTACAGGAGAAAGTCACTATCTATTGGTGACCATTCAAGAATGCAACCACAAGCCAGTGTTGTCGTTAGGACCACACTAAGACCAAGTTGCTATTATGATTCTTTAATGGTATCTAGTCCAGTAAAAATGCCATTTTCAGAAGTCAGTTACCAACAAAGTTGGGGTGGATTTTGTGGTTGGTTCATTTGCAAATTGTTCTTGGGAGTCCTGAGATAAGATTCTAACTTCTTCTTCAGTAATTTGTGTGCTACTACAGAATCAAGTCAGATCTAGCTTTCTTTTGAAGGTACAATGTATTAGAATATGTATGAATACCTGAGCTGGCTGAAAAAAAAAAAAATTAGTTACCTTTCAAGAGAAGCAAGACAAATCACTTTGCACAGATATGACTTGTCTCAGTGAAGATCTTTGTATTCCTGATTTTGACTGGCCCATGTTCACTGAGTTAGTATTTGACAGCTCTTGTCTGGGTCTAAATGGGCACAGTCTGATCTCTACAATTGTGCCGACCTCCCTTAGCTTTGCTCAGTTGGTTTTTCAATTGCATTTAATAGGCACCTATTACATGGTGAGCACTGCTTGGGTAAAATTTGAATGCACTATTGTTTCAGCAGCATAAGATTTAGAGAGAATTTTCTTGTAGCTAAAAATGGAAAGCCTTCTCTTTTCAGCCATAGCCACAGTAGATTTGGGGATCAGTCACCTTCAGGTGGGCAGAGATCCTCATTAGAACTCTACATTCCAGAAGTCAGCTTGAGTCCCTCCAGCCACAGACCTCTCAAGGTCTGTGCATGTTCCCCAGGGCTGCAATTTCATCTTCCTTTCTGGGTCCAAGTTCTTCTTTCCATGGAATTTCACTCTAGCCTCTTCCATGTTTCCCTTCTGTCAGCCAAACCAGACTCTAAAGTATCCAGATATAAAGATAAAAAAAACCTTTTGCACAGCAAAGGAAATAGTTGACAAAACCAAAAGACAACCGACAGAATGGGAGAAGATGTTTGAAAATGTCTTATCAAATTAAGGGCTAGTATCCAAAATCTATAAAGAACTTATCAATCTCAACAGCCAAAAAATAAATAATCCAATCAAGAAATGGGCAGAAGATATGATTAGACATTTCTCCAAAGAAGACATACAAATAGCCAACAGACACATGAAAAAATACTCAACATCATTTGGCATCAGAGAAATACAAATGAAAACCACAATGAGATACCACTTCAGACTAGTCAGAATGGCTAAAATCAACAAGTCAGGAAATGACAGCTTTTGTGAGGATGCAGAGAAAGGGGAGCCCTCTTATACTGTCGGTGGAAATGCAAGCTGGTGCAGCCACTCTGGAAATTCATATGCAACTCAAAAAGTTGAAAATAGAGCTACCCTATGACCCAGCAATTGCACTACTGGGTATTTACCCCAAATATACAAATGCAGTGATTCAAACGGGCACCTGTACCTCAATGTTTACAGTAGCAATGTCTACAATACCCAAACTATTAAAAGAGCCCATATGTCCATTGACAGGTGAATGGATAAAGATGTGGGGTGTGTGTGTGTGTGTGTGTGTGTGTGTATACACAAATACACAAGAGAATTCTACTCAGCTATCAAAAAATGAAATCTTGCCATTCACAATGATGTGGGTGAAATTACAGTGTATGATGCTAAGCAAAATAAGTCAATCAGAGAAACACAATTATCATATGATTTCACTCATATGTGGAATTTAAGCAACAAAATGGAGGAACATAGGGGAAGAGAAGGAAAAATAAAACAAGATAACATAAGAGAGGGAGACAAACCATAAGAGACTTTCAATCATAAGAAACAAACTGAGGTTTGCTAGAGAGGAGAGGAGCGGGAGGTGGGACAACTGGGTGATGGACACTAAGGAAGGCACGTGATGGAATGAGCACTGGGTGTTATAGGCAACTGATGAATCACGGACCTCTACCTCTGAAACTAATAATACACTCTATGTTAATTAATTGAATTTAAATAAAAATATTTAGATTTAAATAAACAAAATAAATTTACTTACATTATTTATTTAAAATAAATTAAAATATTTTTAAAAATATTTTAAAAAATACAAAATATAAAACACAAAAATAAACTATCCAGATGTAAAATGCGGCCCCCTTTCTTTGAGTTCACCAAAAGATCTACCCACTCAAGCATATGTACCTTTACTTTTTTTTTTAATTTATTCATTTGACAGACAGAGATCACAAGTAGGCAGAAAGGCAGGCAGAGAGAGGAGAAAGCAGGCTCCATGCTGAGCAGAAAGCCCGATCAGGGGTCAGGATCCCAGGACCCTGAGATCACGACTGAGCCAAAGGAGGAGGCCTAATCCACTGAGCCACCCAGGTGACCTCATATGTACCTCTACTATTAACTACAACTAAGTGGTAATTGAGTATCTGAGATATTGAGGGTCAAATTAACACTTTATAACAAATATTCCAAACTGGATAAAAGTATTTGAATCTTTTGTTTCTTTTGTACTCAGACAAATTTGATTATTATTATTTTTTAATAAGAAGCAGTTTATGATGAAGAGACTCCATAATTCTGTAATGAAATCATTAGCCAGACTATAAGTTTCATGCAGAGGTCAATGCACAGCTAACCCACATCTCATAGAAGCACTTCCTTTTTCTCAGTTGATGGACAAAATCCTAATGGAATAATTTCATGGCAAAATAAAATTTGTCAGTGCGTCTCTGACTTCTGGACCATGTTTGATCAAGGCTAATGATACACTATGCTAATAAATAGTATGAGTGGAAAAATACATCTAATGAGGTTGTGGGTAGCATTTTATCCACTTTTAAAAGAGTTTGTTTTTATACCTTTCAGTTTTTTGTACATTCCAAAAAGAGCCATTTGATCTGATTGAAAGCAACTGTGAAAATCAAGTCAATTTAACATCAGTTATAAAAAATAATCTTTAAAAAAATAATAATCTTTTAGAATGAAATGAGTGACTTAAGGAATATGCAGTTTATTTCTCTTTTTTGATCACCAGAACAAAGTCACTGTAATTTGCATAGATTAAATTATAACTGAAGATTTAGCAGGGAATTGAGATTACTAGGGAGTGAAAAGAACACTCTTCTGTGGCCAAAGGATTTTTTCCAGAGCTGTTTTGTTGAAATTCTGTATACATAAAGGCCTAATGCATTTTGGCAACTCTAACCCTGAGATTTACATCTTTTGCTATTTCACTTTTAAAAATATTCAAAAATGCCTTTTATCTGCCTTTTCAGCCATTTAATTTCATTCTTTACAATATACCCTAGACATGTTGAACTTGATTGCCTGCAGAATGAATTAATGAACCTTTTATGTCAATGCGAGTTTATTAACAACATTCGTGACATTTTCAAATCAATCCTTCTGTGTTCTTCAATTATGGTCTCATTGTGGCCAGGCACCAGCCCAGGGGAAAAACAAAGGGAGAAAGGAAGGGGGGATCAACATACTTAAAACTGACTTCAGAAAAGCAAATTAATAAGGGGAAGTATATCTAAGTTATGTTTTTTGTTGTTTGTTACATTAAATGTAGAATGCAAATGCAAGTTCTTTAAGTGTTTTGGCAATTGTTCAAAAATGTGAATTATTCTGCCGTAAGGCAAAAACGCTTCCCTTTAACCTCTATATCCATAGTTAATTTACTTTTTTTTTTCATCATGGGGCCATTTCTAAACTTTAAAGTAATATTATTTACACAGCACATGTACTAACAATCAACAGTCTTAAAACATCTCATGATGAAAATATAAAATGATTTGGGATGAAGGTATTTAATGCTCTAGCCAGTTTTCATACTATGTAAATAAGTCTTAAAATGTGTATAGTTATACATACATATTACATATATGACGCATATCTGTAATTTTGTGGTCCTTTAACTCTCCTGATCACTATACCCTCAATGTTCCAAATCCTGGCAGGGGGCCTGGGTGGCTCAGTCAGTTGAGCATCAGACTCAGTTTTGGTGCAAATCATGATCTCAGGATCAGGAGATCGAGCCCTGAGTCGGACTCCATGCTCAGCGGGAAGTCTGATGGGGATTCTCACCCTCCCTCTCTTTTTGCCCCTCCCCCATTCATGCATCCTCTCTCTCTCTCTCTCTCTCAAATAAATAAATAAAATTCTTAAAGAAAAAGTCACATCCTGGCATCGCTTTCTGGGTGACACTGTGTCCCTCACTATACCAGTGTTTCCTAACAGATAATTCAGAATACACTGACATATTTTCTCTTTCATAGGAGCACCACCCAATTTTCATTGTTGCATAGAATTTATTTGTGCTTCAACTGAGGACACATGTTACGTTCTGTGATAGGTTAGATGAAACATTGCCAGCCATTCTCAACAACAAGATTTAGGGTATAGTTTTCCAAAAATAAGGGGTAAAAGGAAAATAATTGTGTCAAACCAGTGACAGTTTAGACCTATACTTTCCAATATGGCAGCCATTCATCACATGTGGCTATTGTCTTGAAATATGGCTAGTCCAAGTTGAGATGTGCTATAAGTGAACAACACACACCAAATTTTGAAGACTTAGTGCAAAAGAAAATTATGAAATAACCCATTAATACTTTGTTATGTTGATTACATATTGAAGTGTTAATTTTAGAAATATCACATTAAATACATTTTTCTGTTTCTTTTTATATTTTAAAAATGTGGCTACTATCAAGCTTTAAATTCCAAATGCAGCTCTAATTATGTATCTTTTGGACAGTGCTGGTATGGGATCAGATGTTTATTAGGACATGAAAGAACTGCCTTGTTAATATATAAGAAAACATGGTCAGGTCAAGAAGGTTTTCCAATAGCTGCCAAGTACTAAAGGATGCATGAATAGAAGTGCTATCACATTGTAGATATGACTATGTAAAAGTCACTTAGAATAGGTTTAGTCCTGTTCTGAACTACGCTTTATTTTTATTTATTTATTTATTTGAGAGAGAGCGAAAGCTAGAGATATCACAGAGGGAGAGGGGGAAGCAGGCTCCCCATTGAGCAGGGAGCCAGATCGTGACCTGAGCCAAAGACAGATGCTTAACCGACTGAGCCACCCAGACACCCTGTTCTGGACTTTTAAAACCCTTTGATGTGTACCCATCACAGGAGGCCAGGAACGGGCAATGTGTCCTTCCGTTGTAAGTCAATGTGGAAGCTCTACATGTTCTCTATCCTATCTTCAGTGACACTTTGGTCTGTGACTTTCATAAGCTGCATTCTAATTCAGATGCTTAAGTTCAGGTGAGATAACAGAAAGATCAGGAAAAAACAATCACTTCTCCGGTCACTGGATCTCTAATTTAGACCATCAGTTGTGTTCCGGGGAGCATCATTGCTCCACTCTGCTCTTCTCTCCTCCTCACCTAGAATCACTCTCCTGTCCAAGGAGATTTACCCTTGACCTAGTGTCATAGGGTGTACCTTCTATAGGTGTGCCTTTTTTGGGGAGTTGGAAATCCTTGCCCTTGGAACTGCTGTAAGACAAATAAGCATTTTTTGAAGGGGTTGGGTTTCAAAGAAAAAGTTGAGGGCCTGATGGTATTCTAAATGCACCTTAACTCTTCGAGGGCCAGTGGTTCTTGTAGGATGTTCTCGCTCACTGTGCTCCAGTTCTCGGGCTGCTTCTCCCCTCTCATTTGTTCCATTCTGGAAAATTTCAAGCTAAAACATCTGTTTTGAAGTGCTGTGCTCCTTTCTGGACAACAGGTTTTTTTTTGTTGTTTTTTTAATTCTCGAGTTTGCTTATTTCTTCCTTATCATCCCCAGATGTTTTGTCTTCCCGCCCTTCACCTTATTATTTCTCATTTTAGTAATTGTGCAAGCCCCAGGAGGACTGCTGGCAGATTTTTTTCCCCCTTTGGATCACCCTGCACAGCTCTCACCAAGAATTCTACCTTTGTTCTTTGCCTGTCTTTCAATAGACTTGGGTCAAAGTTTGTGAAGGATTTGGGGGATGAGGGGAAAATGGTAGGCAGTAATTTCTATCTTCAAGTTAATATGATTCTCCTTGGAACCATAGTATCTGCACATAGGAGGAGTTAGGTAGGATGGAAATATGCTTCACAACCTAAAAGTTTCTGTTCACATTTTGTCTATTAAAAGTAAAGCTAAGGAAGCATAAGAATGTGGGGTTTTTTAAGCAATAAAATTTTGTCATTTCTATTTTTAAAGAACTAAGGTAAGAGCATATAAATCAGCCATAATGTTATAGGACAAGAACCCACAATAATCCTTATACTGATTATAATTACAGTAATAACAATGTATCCGACCTAGTGTCTTAACAGTTTCTAAGTGTTTTTACCTGCAGTCTGGAGCAAAGGGAACAGCTGGGAGTCTGAGGCCCTCCAAGTACAATAGTTGAAGCCTGGAATTTAGGTGGGACAAGACTCTGGAAAATGCTGTGTAGACCTGGGCAAACCATTTACCTTGCGTAGACTTCTGGGGCTTTATTCACACCAGGCTTTGATTTCGTGTCATTTCAGATTTCCCAGAAAACATAGATGAGGAAACATGAACATCTATGTCAGTATAAGAAAATTCCATTCATGCCCATTTCAGAGAAGAAGAAATAGAGAGGTTAAATTCTTTATCTAAGGTCACACCACTGGTTGGTGTTAGACGAAGGGTCAGAGTTCATGTCCTCTGCTGAGGTCTGGCAGGACACTTGGCGGGCAGTCAGACTTCAGGGCCGCTGATCTCCGAGGATGACTTCCAGACAGTGGCCATCCTCTGCCCGTCAACTTCAGGCTGTGGGTCACAGGAAACTCCATCTCGAACTATTGGTTTCTTGTGACCTTCCCCCGCGCTCCTGGCTGTGCTGTGCTGAGGAAGACAGGAGTGTGTGAATGAGGAGGTAAAGCCAGGTCTCTGGAGGGTGAGCACTGAGACCACCAAACTGACCTGAACTCCTCTCAGAGAGAGACACACACACACTCTGGGCCTCCAGAGGCTAGGTGAGGTTCCATTCCCTGGTGGCGATCCCTGGAGACGAATGGAGTTGAGGAAAGGGCCTGTCATCTTCCAGAATGGGTTTTCTGAATGTCGAGTTGGAAAAAGAAAAGACAAGGGAGGGAAGGAGGGAAGTGGAAAATCGCTATTATGTCTACAGAGCTTTAGAACACACGCCCTCTCAGTAAGTGAGGGGGGATGGATTTGACCCTGGCTGAGCAAGCAGAAGGTTGTGCTGACATAACCGAGGGTATTTTTAGAACATTCGCTTATTCCTTGAGAAAGTGTCTGTGAAATGCCCACTGTGGGCAAAGCTTTTGCAGGGGGCAATCTATGGGATGGGGAAGAAATTATAGTTAAGTGGGAGAAAAGCAGTTGGATCCATATAAAGACAGAGGGGACGGGGGGCAGGGTGGGAGGGAATGATGTGCACTTTTAAACGCCAAAGCGAGGGTAGTCAGGAAGTGAGTCAGGACAGTGACCAAATGGGATGAAGATGTGGGTCAAGGCGCTGGGCAGCCTCCATTTTGGGTTTCCCTGCTATGTCTCCATCCTATGGCAAGAGCAGTTCAGTCAGAAAAGCCACATGCAAATTCAGGAAACAGAAATGTGTACGAGGGCTCCATGTGGCCTGGTTCTCTCCCCTGAGGAAGGAGGCCTGGGGACAAGTTTCTGAGGGTTTGTGCCACAAAGAATGACACTATGAGGGCAAAAAAAAAAAAAGTAGTTCGTTAGAGCTTGCCCACTTGAGAGAGCACAGGATAATTGGAATTCCTTCCACCTGCTGTGCTCCTCTTGTGTGTGTGTGTGTGTGTGTGTGCTGGATAGTTCTGAAACAGATCCCGCAGACATGCGGCCAAAACACTTCTGAATATCCCTGCAGGCGATTTATGCCTGTTGCTTTGAGTTCTGCATGTCTGTAACTGTTGTTGAATGGATGGGATGCATTACAAAGGAAGGATGTGTCCAGTCCATTCTTGGAGATCTTTACAAGGAGGATCGCCTACTCTAGGTTTGGATGAGTTTCTTTTGCCTCCAGATCTCTTTTCAGTTCTGTTCTATGACTTCTGCTTGTGCTAAGAGATGGTTCCTAACGATTCCAGTCTTTTCAGGTTCGCTGCTAAACTCTAATTTTGTTGCAGGAGGACACGTTCGGAACCATCATACTTGATCTTCCTCCAAGAAGAGGAAACAGTCTCAAACGTATTGTTAGAAAGGAAGGTGCCCTGAAATTTTCACCTGCAGAAATCCTGGTGGAATCTCAAGGAACAATCTAAGGAGACCATGGAAACTACAGGATAGGGTAAAAGACAGTGGCTCTTTCGAAACCATCAAAAGGGAAAGGAATGAAGACATCAGCAATACATGAAAGGGTGTCCTGGTTAGTCATTATACAGTCGACATAAAATATGATCTGCTCTTTCCTTTCCATCTGATTCACGTTTACACTTTATATTCCCTGTTCTTTTTTTTTTTTTTTTTTTTTAGCGTTCACTGGTCTATGAGAAGTGAATCACCCTTGTAAGGGTCCTTCCTGCAGGCAGAATGACACCTGCATTGATCCTTGAGGTGTTAATGCGCAGTTAGGGAGACCCTAGCACCAGAAATGAGCACTCTGGGAGAATGTCTGGATTGCTTCTGCCACCTTCAGGGCCCCTGGACAGAGTTGGAGAGGGAGATGGAGGTGTCCGTGGGGGCTCAGACGAGAAATAGAGATTCAGAGGGAGGTCATCATTGAAGTCGCATGGATGTGGGGTGTGGATGCCGTCTGGGGAAGTGGGCACAGGAACTGGAGGAGAGGGCAAGGGGACCAGGAGGCCCAGGTTCGCCTAGGAGGAGTTGAGGAGTGGCAGAAGACTGGGAAACATGAGCAAGAAACACCACACTACAGGCCTCGAGGGAGCTGGGGCTTTGAAGGAAGGCGTGACCTGTGGAGTCAAATGCAACACAGACACTGGGCAGAAAAGAGCCGTGGGAAAGCCACCAGATGGCGGTGACTGCAAGCCTGACATGGCTTCTAGAAGGTGAGTGCAGGAGAACCTTGAAACAGACACCTGACTGCCAGGTGCTGGGGTGTCCCGGACAGGTGATTCTGTTGGCTATTCCAAGACTGGTGGTGATGCGAGGGACCAGCGAGGATGAGAGACCAAGCTCACCCACACGGTTTTGCTCTTTAAGACGGGAGGTCGTCTGAAGTCTGTGTTGGGGGAGGGGCTTCAGGGAAGAAGGACTGAAGGAGCTGGAAGGAACCAGATTAACAACAAGTAAGGAGAATCTCACCTTGAAAGGAAAACAGGTAGGGATGAGAGGACCCCCAAATGCATATGCCTTCTCATTGTATAAAATCTTAATGGTATCGTGGCACAGTGGCCAAGGCCGTGGACCCTGGATTCAGACCACCAGGGTTCCAATGACCACTTCGACCCTAACTTGTCTGTGTGACCTCAGACATGTTACTTAAGCCTCTGTGCCTCAGTTTCACCATTTTCAAAATGTGGAAAAGAATAGTAATACCTGTATTACTACTAATTACTACTAATACTAGTACCTATATTAATAGTAATACCTATAATATTATATAGGTATTTATATACCTATAGATGGATGAATGCATAGGTAGGTATCAAATGCTTATGGCAGCATCTGGCATATAGTAAGAACTATATAAAATGTGAGGGAATTATCAAGCATTTAATTGAGTCAGTCTCTAAGAGAACACATCTCATCTGAACTTCTTTCTTGGAGCCAGTCCACACTGTGCGTTTTTGCTTTGCTGTTTGTTTTTCCCCCTATTTAACCCTTTGTCTAATGCAGGGAACCAGCCCACAGCATCTGATGCCCTTGTGGTGACTAAATGTTTCTGGTCCCATTCGGTGGCAAACCCCAGCTGAGATCCTGTCAGACACTGTCTGATGCTTGCATTCAGGCCAGGAAAAAAAAATGTGCTGGACAAACTCTCTGACTCCTAAGAGAATTGCGTTTTAAACTGAAAACTCAGAGATTTGCACTATGAGTAATATAAAGTATTTGAATCGATAGGAATATAGTTTTATATATAGAAGTAATAAAAGGAAGATTCCACACAAGCATTTTATACACAAAGCACTTCAGACACAAAGAGATAGAAGGGAATTTTTATAGATTATTCACCTCAAGTCTAGGATACTTGGTTACCTATTGTCTTCTTTCAGAAAACAGAATCTTGTCTCACTCTCAAAAGCAAGTTAAGTGGCACAGGCTTAGTTGGTTCAAGTCACATAGAATCTGGAGCTCACTTGAGTCTGTGCTTTGACCTCGACTCTTACACCTGCTAAACTCATGGCCGACTGAAGAGTGGGTGATGGTTCAGGCCAGAAAACACCACAAACAGACCCTTTTACACTTTGGCAAGTGTAAAGGAAAGATAAACTTTCAACAAAGCTATATTTATCATACAACAATGCCCCACGAGAGCGTTTTGTTTCTGTAGGCAAATATTCCTAATATATTTTTTCTACTGCTCAAGAACCCGGAGTGGCTCCCCACTGCCTAGGAATTCACAATGGCACCACGCCGAGAGTAGGCTTTTCTTGCTTATAGCTATCCCTGATGGCTTAGCTGAAATTGATTAAGATCTGAAGGGAATTCAGGATTAATTATGCAGTGGGAAAGAGACTGAAGGCTTTATGATGGTCTTTGTTTATGGTCTTAATTTATGGTGCTTTGTTTAGGCACTAAAAACCCAAGTATTTTAGCCTCACACTCAACTCCCTCCATTTTGTCAACAGTTTAGCAGCCTATCTCCCACTCTGCATCTACTCAGTCTTCGTTGTCCATGAAACTCATTCGTGCTGTCGCACCTCTGTGCCATCTGTCTTGAGGCTCCTAGATAGAGGTGCCCTTGGCATTGGCCAAAGGAACCCTCTTTTCTTTATGCTGCTACACTTATCATTAGTTATCCTTTTTCTTCCTGGCCCTCTAACTCTATTTAACTCTTAAATCCACTGTCTTTGTGTAAAATTCAGACTGTACAATAAACTCTCCCAATCCACTGTTTACTTGGAAGTATCACTATTATTAATTTGACGTGTGTCTTTGCATGCATTTTTGTAGATATTTACACGCTTGTGAATACAATTAAATATTGTTTTGTTAATTAATTAATTAGTTAATTAATTATATTAACACAAAATGTATTATTTGCCCCAGGGGTACAAGTCTGTGATTCATCAGTCTTATATATTTCACGGCACTCACCATAGCACATATTCTCTCCAATGTCCATAACCCAGCCACCTAATTCCTTCCCCCCAACCCCTTAGCAACCCTCAGTTTGTTTCCTGAGATTAGGAGAGTCTCTTATGGTTTGTCTCCCTTCCTGATCCCATCTTGTTTCATTTTTTTCCCTCCCTGCCCTCCACGACCCCCCACCCTGCCTCTCAAATTCTTCAGATCAGAGAGATCATATGATAATTGTGTTTCTCTGATTGACTTATTTTGCTTAGCATAAATACCATCTAGTTCCATCCACATCATTGCAAATGGCGAGATTCCATTTTTTTTGATGGCTCATAGTATTCCATTGCATATATATACCACTTCCTCTTTATCCATTCATCTGTTGGTGGACATCTAGGCTCTTTCCATAGTTTGGCTATTGTGGACATTGCTGCTATAAACATTCAGATGCGCGTGCCCCTTCAGATCACTACATTTGTATCTTTAGGGTAAATACCCAGTAATGCGATTGCTGAGTTGTAGGGTAGCTCTATTTTCAACTTTTTGAGGAACCTCCATACTGTTTTCCAGAGTGGCTGCACCAGCTTGCATTCCCACCAACCGTGTAGGAGGGTTCCCCTTTCTCCACATCCTCACCAACATCTGTTGTTTCCCGACTTGTTAATTTTAGCCATTCTGACTGGTGTGAGGTGTTATCTCACTGTGGTTTTCATTTGTATTTCCCTGATGGTGAGTGATGCTGAGAACTTTTTCATGTGTCTGTTGACCATTCTTTGCAGAAATGTCTGTTCATGTCTTCTGTCCATTTCTTGATTAGATTATTTGTCCTTTGGGTGTTGAGTTTGATAAGTTCTTTATAGATTTTAGATGCTAGCCTTTTATCCAAAATGTCATTTGCAAATATCTTCTCCCATTCTGTCAGTTGTCTTTTGGTTTTGTTGACTATTTCCTTTCCTGTGCAAAAGCTTTCTATCTTAAGTCCCAATACTTAATTTTTGCCCTTGCTTCCCTTGCCTTTGGTGATGTTTCTAGGAAGAAGCTGCTGCTGTGGCTGAGGTCAAAGGTTGCTGCCTATGTTCTCCTCAAGGATTTTGATGGATTCCTGTCTCACATTGAGGTCTTTCATCCATTTTGAGTCTATTTTGTGTGTGGTGTAAGGAAATGGTCCAGTTTCAGTCCTCTGAATGTGGTTTTCCAATTTTCCCAACACCATTTGTTGAAGAGACTGTCTTTTTCCATTGGACATTCTTTCCTGCTTTGTCAAAGATTAGTTGACCATAGAGTTGAAGGTCCATTTCTAGGTTCTCTGTTCTTTTCCACTGATCTATGTCTGTTTTTGTGCCAGTACCATACTGTCTTGATGATTACAGCTTTATAATAGAGCTTGAAGTCTGGAATTGTGATGCTGCCAACTCTGGTTTTCTTCTTCAACATTCCTTTAGCTATTTGGGATCTTTTCTGGTTCCATATAAATTTTAGGATTACTTGTTCAATTTCTTTGGAAAAAAAAGAGTTGACAGTATTTTTATAGGGATTGCTTAAATGTGTGGATTGCTTTAGCAGTAGCATAGACATTTTCACAATATTTGTTCTTCCAATCCATGAGAATGGAAAGTTTTCCATTTCTTTGTGTCTTCTTCAATTTCTTTCATGAATACTTTATAGTTTTCTGAATACAGATTCTCTGCCTCTTTGGCTAGGTTTATTCCTAGGTATCTTATGGTTTTGGCTGCAGTTGTAAATGGAATCGACTCCTTAATTTTTCTTTATTCTGTCTTGCTGTTGGTGTATAAAAATGCAACTGATTTCTGTGCATTGAATTTATATCCTGACACTTTACTGAATTCCTGTATGAGTTCTAGCAGCTTTAGAGTGTAGTCTTTTGGGTTTTCCACATAAAATATCATATCATCTGCAAAGAGTGAGAGTTTGATTTTTTCTTTGCCAATTTGGATGCCTTTATTTCTTTTTGCTGTCTGATTGCTGAGGCTAGGACTTCTAATACTATGTTGAATAGCAGTGGTGATAGTGAAAAGCCCTGCTGTGTTCCTGACCTTAGGGAAAAAGCTCTCAGTTTTTCCCATTGAGAATGATATTCACTGTGGGTTTTTCATAGATGGCTTTGATGATATTGAGGTAGGTACCCTGTATCCCTACACTGTGAAGAGTTTTGATCAAGAAAGTATATTGTACTTTGTCAAATGCTTTTTCATAATCTATTGAGAGTATCATATGGTTTTTGTCCTTTCTTTTATTAACATATTATATCACATTGATTGATTTGCAGGTGTTGAATCAACCTTGCAGGCCAGGAATAAATCCCACTTGGTCATGGTGAATAATCCTTTTAATGTACTGTTAGATCCTAATGACTAGTATTTTGGTGAGAATTTTTATATCTATGTTCATCAAGGATATTTGTCTCTAATTCTACTTTTCAATGGGGTCTTTGTCTGGTTTTGGGATCAAGGTAGTGCTGGCCTCATAAAATGAGTTTGGAAGTTTTCCTTCCATTTCTATTTTTTGGAACAGTTTCAGAAGCCTAAGTATTACTTCTTCTTTAAATGTTTGATAGAATTCCCCTGGGAAGCTGTCTGGCCCTGGGTTCGTGTTTGTTGGGAGATTTTTGATTACTGCTTCAATGTCCTTACTGGTTATGGGTCTGTTCAGGTTTTCTATTTCTTCCTGGTTCAGTTTTGGTAGTTTATATGTCTCTAGGAATGTATCAATTTCTTCCAGATTGTCAAATTTGCTGGTGTATAGTTACTTAAAATATGTTCTTATAATTGTTTGTATTTCTTCAGTGTTGGTTGTGATCTCTCCTCTTTCATTCATGATTTTATTAATTTGGGTCCTTTATCTTTTCTTTTTGGTAAGTCTGACTAGGGATCTATCAATCTTATTAATTCTTTCAAAGAACCAGCTCCTAGTTTTGCCAATTTCTTCTATTGTTCTTTTAATTTCTATTTCATTGATTTCTGCTCTGATCTTTATTGTTTCTCTTCTCCTGCTGGGTTTAGGCTTTCTTTGCTGTTCTTTCTCCACTTCCAACCCTAGGTGTAGGGTTAGGTTGTGTACTTTAGACCTTTCTTGTTTCTTGAGAAATGCTTTTATTACTATATACTTTTCTTTCAGAACCGCCTTTGGTGTGTCCCAGAGATTTTGAACAGTTATGTTTTCATTTTCATTTGTTTCTATGAATTTTAAAAATTCTTCTTTAATTTCCTGGTTGACTCATTCATTCTTTAGCAGGGTGCTCTTTAGCCTCCATGTATTTGAGTTCTTTCCGATTTTCCTCTTGTGGTTGAGTTCCAGTTTCAAAGCATTGTAGTCTGAAAATATGCAGGGAATGATCCAAATCTTTTGGTACCAGTTGAAACCTGATTTGTGACCCAGGATGTGATCCATTCTGGAGAATGATCCACATGTACTAGAGAAGAATGTGTATTCTGTTGCTTTGGGATGGAATGTTTTAAATATAATCTGTGATGTCCATTGGTCCAGGGTGTCATATAAAACCTTTTTTTCCTTGTTGATCTTTTACTTAGATGATCTATCCATTTCAGTGAGGGGAGTGTTAAAGTCTCCTACTATTATTGTATTATTGTTGATGTGTTTCTTTGACTTTGTTATTAACTGACTTATATAACTCGTGCCTCCCATGTTACAGGCATATTTTTTTTGTTGTTGTTGTTTTTAAGATTTTATTTATTTATTTGACAGAGAGAGATCACAAGTCAGCAGAGAGGCAGGCAAGGGGGCATGAAGCAGGCTCCCCACAGAGCAAAGAGCCCAATGTGGGGTTAGGTTCCAGGACCCTGGGATCACGACCTGAGCCAAAGGCAGAGGCTTTAACCTGCTGGGCCACCCAAGTGCCCCTGGGCATAGATATTTAAAATTTTTTATATCTTCTTATTGGACAGACACTTTAAGTATAATATAGTGTCCTTCCATGTCTTTTATTATAGTCTTTGGCTTAAACTCTAATTTATCTGATCTAAGGATTGCTGCCAATGCTTTCTTTTGATGTCCATTAGCATGGTAAATTGTTTTCCACCCCATCACTTTAAATCTGGACGTGTCTTTGGGTCTAAAATGAGTCTCTTGCCACAGCATATCAATGGGTCTTTTTTCTTTTAATCCATTCTATACCCTGTTTTTTTTTTTTAAGATTTTATTTATTTATTCAAGAGAAAGAAAGAATGAGAGAGAGAGAGCATGAGAGGAGAGAGGTCAGTGGGAGAAGCAGACTTCCTGCATAGCAGGGGCTCTGATGTGGGACTTGATCCCAGGACTCCAGAACCACAACCTGAGCCAAAGGCAGTCACCCAACCAACTGAGCCCCCCAGGCACCCCTACCCTATGATTTTTGATTGGGGCATTTAGCCCTTAAATTCATATTGAAAGATATGAATTTAGTGCCATTGTATTGCCTGTAAGGTGACTGTTACTGTATATTGTCTCTCATCCTTTCTGGTCTGTTACTTTTAGGTTCTCTTTGCTTAAAGGAGCCCTTTCAATATTTCTTGTATGTCTGGTTTGGTGTTTGCAAATTCTTTTAGTTTTTGTTTGTCCTGGAAGCTTTTGATCTCTCCTTCTATTTTCAATTACAGTCTAGCTGGATATAGTATTCTTAGCTGCATATTTTTCTCATTTAGTTCTCTGAACATATCATGGCAGTCCCTTCTGGCCCACCAGGTCTCTGTGGATAGGTCTGCTGCCAATCTAATATTTCTACCACTCTATGTTACAAACCTCTTATCCCGAGCTGCTTTCAGGATTTTCTCTGTCACTAAGACTTGTAAGTTTTACTATTAGATGACAGGGTGTGGACCTATTTTTATTGATTTTGAGGGGGGTTCTCTATGCCTCCTGGATTTTGGTGTTTGTTCATTTGCCAAATTAAGGAAATTCTCTGCTATAATTTGCTTCAATATACCCTCAGCCACTCTCTCTCTTCTTCTTCTGTGATTCCCAATTATTCTAGTATTATTTCATCTTATGGTATCACTTATCTCTCAAATTCTCCCCTTGTGGTCCAGTAGTTGTTTGTCTTTCTTTTTCTCAGTTCCTTTATTCTCCATCATTTGGTTTTCTACATCATTAATTCTCTTTTCTGCCTCATTTATCCTAGCAGTAAGAGCCTCCATTTTTTGTTGCACCTAATTAATAGCTTTTTTGATTACATCTTAGTTAGATTTTAGTTCTTTTATTTCTCCAGAAAGGGATTTTATTTCTCCAGAAAGGGATTCTCTAGTATCTTCCATGCTCTTTTCAAGCCTAGCTAGCACCTTGATAATTGTCACTCTGAACTCCAGTACTGACATATTACTAATGTCTGTCTTGATTAGGTCCCTAGCCATCTGTACTGTCTCTTTTTCTTTTTTTTTGTGGTGAGTTATTCTGCCTTGTCATTTTATCCAGTTAGGAATAGATGAATAAGAGAACAAAATACTAAAAGGATAGCAATGACCCCAGAAAGATATATACTAACTTAATCAAAAGAGACCTGAAACCAAGGGGAGAAGAAAGGAGGAAAAACTTTATATATGTATATTAGATTGGTGAATGAGCAGAGGCCACACACTTGATTTTAGGTGCATTTGGTCTGTTGGAAGAAAATGCCTCCCAAAATCTTAAAGATTTTATTTATTTATTTGATAGACAGAGATCACAAATAGGCAGAGAGACAGGCAGAGAAGGGAGAAGCAGGCTCCCTGTTGAGCAGAGATCTTGTTGTGGGGCTTGATCTCAGGACCCTGAGATCATGACATGAGCCGAAGGCAGAAGCTTAACCCACTGAGCCACCCAGTTGCCCCCCAAAATTTTAAAGAAAGAAAAACATACATATATACAAAAACAAGGCTAAACATGCTGAAGGGATGGAATATGACTGTAAAGATGAAAACTTAAAAAAATTCTAAGGAAGAAATTGATAAAATAAGAAGTTGGGTGAAAAAAAAGAAGAAGAATGTGATCAGGCTGGAGACTAGAATAAAGCCATGTGCTAGATTTAGGGTATATTTTGATCTACTAGAAGAAACTGTATCTCAAAATTTTAAAGAAAGAAAAACCTCTATGTATACAAAAAATAAGGTTAAATACAATGAAGGTATAGAATATAACTATGACAATGAAAATTTAAAAAGATTTTTAAAAAGGTATTGATAACATGAAATAGTTAAAAAACGTTAAAATAAGAAAGGAAAATTTTAAAAATAGAATAAGAAAAAAATAAAATTAAAAAAATTTAACTTTGAAAAACTAAAAAATCATAGGGAAAAAAGCCATGAAGTCTATCTGTTGCTTTCCCCTAGCCCTGGAGTTCTGCACTTCTCTTTGATCAATGAACTTGGTCTTGGCTGAATGTTTTTGTTAATCTTCTGGGGGAGGATCACACTGCTGTGATTCTCAGCTGCCTTTGCCTGAGGGAGAATTGCACCACCCTTGCCAGGGGCCAGGCTAAGTAATCTGCTCAGGTTCACTCTCGGGAGCTTTTGCTTCCTGAAGGCTTTCTGTAGAGCTTTGGAGGATGGGAATGAAAATGGTGACCTCCCAATCTCTGGCCCCATAGGAGCCAAGAGCTCAGGACCCCACTCCACAGTGCACCCTCAGAGAAAAGCAGTCAATCCCTTCCATCTCCCTGGTCTCTGACCGCACTCCGAGCTCACCCAGCCTGTGATTGAGCATTTCCATCTCTGGTTCATGGCCCTGTTTGGAGTCTCAAACCCAGCTGATTTTTACTGTGCGCTCCTGCGCCACTTCTCCCAGAGGAGGAAGGTGAGTATCCCCATATCTGCCACTTGTGGTGTCCCTGCCTGAAAAGCAATGGCCCAACTGTGCCTCAGGTCATAGTTTAAGGTAATCCTGAGCTGAGTGTTCCATCTCCACAACTGGTTTCCCTGCTCTGATACCTGGGATCTGTGCCACACTCAGACACTACTGGTGCTTTGTGACCCTGCAGGTCCTGAGACCACACTGTCCCAGCAAGGGCTCCTCTCTCTGCTTAGCCTCTGGAGTGATGTCCCTCAGTAGAGCAGACTTCTAAAAGTTATGATTTTGTGCTCTGCTGCTCATTCACTTGCCAGGAGCTGGCCCCTCCTCCCACAGTCTATCTTCCTGTTACCTCAGATTCACTTCTGCACAAGTCCTACCTTCCAGAAAGTGGTCAATTTTCTGTTCCATGAATTGCTGCTCTTCTTCTCTTTGATCTTCTCTTGAGTTTATAGGTGTTCAGAATGGTTTTTTATAACTAGCTAGCTGAACTCCTGGCACCTGATGATATTTAGGTCTCCTACTCCTCTGCCCTCTTACTCCTTCTCCAGTTAATTATTGTTTAATATTCTGTATTTTATCTTTTAATTGATTATAAACCCCCAGAGGGTAGGGATGGGAGTTTACAGATGTTTCATCTCCCCCATTTTATAGTAGTCTAAAAAACCAGCACTTTCCTAAAAACAGCACTGAAGCAGGATGGGATTGGTACATGAGGAAGTGAAAGTGAAAGCATAAGCTCCTGGAACTGGAATGTTGGCTCTAAAGATGATTTGATTTCAGTTCAAATATTAATGGTAATACTCTCTTAATACAAGGTAACTCACTTGGTATAATAACCAGGTAGGTTATTATATTATATGAGGTATATTATGTTATATGAGGTAGGTTTCCTCATTTTACTGATGGGAACGTGAAGACTTGAAGTGATTACAAAATTTTCCCAAGGTCACACAGGGAATAGTAGCACAGCCTAAATCAGAACTCAGATCCTGCTAGCTCTAAAGTCCTTATTCTTCCCATTAGGTTCTACCCCCAGGGAGACTGAAAAGAATGAGCATAATCATGGTGGGAAAGGCACTGAAAATGCTAAGTTCATATACTCTTTCAACTATGTGGCTACTGGAGGAAAGATAAGTGAATGGGGATTCCTTTCAGCCTCAGCAGGTCCTGTTGAGGAATGAGATTAAAAGAACTTCTCTTTAGATATCCTGACTTCATGAAGCTTCCCACCTTTCTTACCTGTGCTGGTATCTTCCTCTTCACTGCTCTTAATCTTTGAATTTTGTTGTCTTCTTGACTCTTTGCTATTGCCTTTAAGGGTGACTTTCATTTTTTTGTTTGTTTGTTTCCCTCTTGTTTTTACCCTTCTCCTCCACTAGAGTTGTGGTACCAAACCCGTAGTTCATAAATGAGGAGACTGGAGACAAAATCAAGCTGATAAAAAGTAAACAGGGTGAACCTCTGAGGCAAATTCCCCAGAATTGGTTTTGTCTGTAGATTTTTCTGTTTATGCAAAATAGAGTCTAGGGAGGGCTTTAGGTAAACTACCTTTTCCTTTATCTGCTTCTTTCATGTTGGATTTCTCCAGATTTCATCAGCAGCCCTTCCTCTTTCATTCAATGCACCAGATATTCCCCCTCCTCCTGGACAAGCCATTTTCCTCCTGGACAAACCCCACCATGCCTATGGTTGCTGCTACTATTCCTATAGCTCCTGAGTGGCCCTCCAGGCTCCTACTGCTGTGATCATTCTCTTGTGATGTCCTGCCCCCATTTCTAACACCAACTTTGTAGCCCCACTGTATTTCTCATGGCATCGCAATGCCAACCTGTTTCGTCTTCCTCCCCATGGCCGCATCCTTCTCTTCATGTGGTCCATCCTCATGACTGTCTCCATCCTTCAAGCTTTCCAGATCAGAAACCTGGGAATCAACCTCCATCCCTTACCCACATGCCCTCTGGTGTGTGGGCCACAGGTCCTTACTGAGTCAACCTAAATAGCTCTTGTCTGTGGCCATTGCTGCTCCTGTAGATCAGGCCACTTACTTCTTCCAGGACAGTTTATGCCATTAGCCTTCTAATTGTCCCTCTGCCTCATACATGGTAGGTACATAAATCTGCTTACAAACCTTAGAGAATCCCCAGTTCTTCAAGGACAAAGAGCACAGTGCTTCTAGTTATGAGCCCTACTGCTTTTCTGATTTCCTCCTTTGTACCATGTCTTTGTGTTCAAGCTAAAATGAACAGCCTTATTGCACCAAACTTAATGCACCATTGGTTGTAACACACGAAATTATTTTATGTTGCATATAAAATGAGGGGAGAAAGAACACTATCATGTAAACTACCACTCGTCATCAATTGTAAGCTAAATCTGAACTTCTGAGATGCTAAAATAGGAAAAATTATGTGGCCTAGAAGCAGTGAGTGAAATACAGTCTTTGATGTTTCCTTTCTGCCCCACTGCACTCTCACATAGCTCATTCCCTCTGTCTATGATGTTCTTACCTCACTAGAACCCCTTGAGCATCAGATGAACTCCTGTGCATTTTTCAGGATCCTACTTAAATGTCCATCTTTCTGGGAAGGCTTACCTGGCCTCCCTGTTCTAAGCTGCCCCATCCTTGGGTGGCAGAGACTGTGTTCCACTCATCTTTGTTTCCCTGTTGGAAGGTTGGGAGTGTTGGGAAATGGTAGGTATTTAATTTGTGCCTTAGCTTGGGCTGCCATAACAAAATGCCATAGACTGAGGGCTTAAGCAATAGAGACTTATTTCTCACAGTTTTGTGAGCTGAAAAGCCCAACATTAAGGTGTTTTCAAGGTAGTTTTCATTCTGAGGCCTCTTCTCTTGGCTTGTAGGCAGCTGCCATCTCTCTGTGTGCTCAAGTGACTCCTCCTTACATGCTCTTTGGTAAAAAGGAAGAGCAATCTCCCTGATCTTTTCTTATATTCCATCATGTGGGCCCATCCTCATGACTTCATCTAAACTTAATAACCTTGCAAAGACCCCATCTTTAAATATCATATTAGGGGTTAAGGCTTCAACATATAAATTTGGGGGTGAGAGGACACAATTCAGTCTAGCAATTAGTGTTTGGCATATAAAGTAAAGACTAATGGACATTACCCTGATTCATACCCCCAGTTTACCCTGACTTTATTTCCTAGATGCACCTTGACCTGGACTGACCTATCTGGTGGCACTTAACCTGTCCTTGGCCAATTATTTTGTTTTGTCCCTGTACATAGCACAAAAGATATGTTAAGTTTTGTCACTGATCCAACCAACTAGGTGTCCTAACCTCCTTGAAATATAAATTTCTTGGATTCCCTATAGCATTTAGCACAAGCTTAGCACAAATTGAAGCCTTGGTCACTCTTTTTTGATGGCTCTCTACCTGTCTTTTACAATTGGGACACAATGTACAAGTTGCTGAGAAATTATCACAGTCTTAAATTTAGGATTTTAGTTGCAATGGGATCTATCTTGCACAGAAATGCTTTTGGTAACATTGAAACATTATTTGTTCAAATTACAGAACCGATTACTCTTAGATCTCTTTCTCCAGTGCTTAATTTTATTAATTTTATTCTTTGTCCTGGTGAATAATTGGTGACTGGAATATCTAGTTTAGCTATCAAAAGCATCACATATGGCAAATTGTCAGACTCGTTTTAATAATTATTAATTTTTTTGGCTGATGACTTGAAAATATTTCACTCTGAGGCTTCCGAAGCCTTTTTTCCATCACAAGTAACCCTATTGACCCTATTTCAGTCAAGTTTAGTCTGTTCATTTCATTTCACCGAGAATTATCTTGTGGAGGTAATTTATGATATTTCTAGATTTGTGGATTGTTATGAGCATAATGGGTTTTTAAAATAATTTTCATCATAGCTGTTGATTTTGCTAATCACAAATTTTTACTGTAGTCTGCATAAAGGGTGAGGAACCAAGATGAACAAAAAGCTGGTTAGGTAGTTTTCTCTTCATTTGATTCAAAGGAAGGGAAAGTCTGATCAAGGATATTGAATCTATGGTGCCAGTCCATTTTATGACTTTTTGGTGCAAGCTCATTAGTCAGAATTTGGGTGCTCCCAATGAATAGGGTTGCATAGTGTTCATAATCAAAAGTAAATCCAATTTGTGATTTTACCTAAAAGATTGGATTCGCTGAATATTGTCAAGTGGTCATACTAAGTGTGGTAGAAGATGGTATTTCATGATTAATAATGCCTAATGGGAAGATTAGCTAAAGAACATCTGAGACGGTCATGTACTGTCTCAAGTATGATTGGAGTGTGTTTGGAGTCAATGACTGTTCAAGTGCATATTGAGTTCTAATGGGAAAAAGGAAGAATGCTTGGTTATCAAGAGAGGGGGCAGCCAGAACAATATGTAAGAGATAGTTCAAGTTGTGAGCCAAGTTCTTTTAAATTGGTTTTAGACAAGTGAAAGCCTATGAAGGTGGATGTTCCCATTGTGAGGTTCAACTCTCCTCTTTATTGCCAGTAAATTTTGTAACAGCTTTGTTGCCTGATACCTCCAGCTGAAATGTCCATGTATACCTAAGTTATACATTAAAGACAAGCCTATGAAGCAAGTGAAATTTGTCTTTGAATCCCCACCACTTACTTATTCTGGACCTTTTGCACCATTTGGATCTTCTAATTTACTCTCTCTTCCTTATGCAAATCACAACTGCCTTCCTCTTGCCGTAGGCAGCCCTAAGCCCCCTGAGTTCCACTACCACAGTCTGTTCAAGTTTATTCGACTAGTCAATCTCTTCCAGTCTGCTCATTCCACCTAACTAGATATTATGAAAGCACAAAAGATAATGAAGATACTTCACAATGAGGCCTAGACTCATACTTTGAGGGATATTGTCAAACTGGAGCATATTTCAAGGATAAGAGGGTGGGGTTCTTGACACAATTTCACATACATGGGCATTCGAGGGCTCTGGGATTGGGGGAAGGGGATTTAATTTGGTGCTTAAAAAACTACAAGAGATGAGAGACTTCAGATTTGTGAAACTGTGCTGTCATCATCATCACCTTTTATGAAAATCCTTGGCATGCTGAGTATTTTATGAACATTAGCTCTAATTCTCAGAGCAACCCTACAAGACTGGTATTCATGTCCTAGATAAGGGTCAGACTTGAATCTTAAGAGTTAAAAGACTGCTTACAGGCTATCCACTTTAACATTCCTCCTTATACAGAACCAATAAAAACAAATTCGATGTGCCAGTAAATAAAAGGACTGGAACCCATGGATGGCAGTTGCAAGGAAGAGTTTGTGGTCAGTCTGAAATAGACATTTCTAGCAGAGTTTCTTTAAGATGGCATGGCTTTCCACAGGAGAAGTGCAGTTCCAATCACCGGAGGTGTGCAAGCAGGGCTGGACAACTACTTGGACAACTACAAAGACACTGGGGAGGGAGGCCAATCCTCAAAAGCAGAGATGAGATGAAAGAACTTTGATGGTCCCATTAAAGTTCTAATTCTGAATCTAAATCACGAGTAACCTATAACTGTTAACAGTGCATTCCTTCTCCTGCTTACAGCCTCCATGATTATGAAATTTCCAGAAAGAATGTCATCTGTAATATGTAGACAATCTGTGTGGTTTAGATCTATCTGCACATGCAGGACACTAAAACCAAGGTCAGCATTAAAGCAAACACTCCATGATGCTCATGCTCTAGAGCTCATGTCTTCCACATGATTCAAACCATGGCTCCAAAACAGGCCTAACTGGGGTGAAATTAAGGTTTGTTCCTCCTGGCATTTTAAGGACGTGTCTGTTTTCTTGCCTCTAACGGCTTCTGGAGACCACCTGTATTATTTGGGACTTGGCCTCTTCTTCCATCTTCAAAGCCAGCAAAGTAAGGTCTTCAAATTTTGCTCTGGTTCTGCTTCCATAGCTACTATTTTCTCTGACTCTGACCTTCCTATTTTAAGGACCCATGTGATTATTTATACTGGGCCCATCTGGATAATCTAGGATGATCGTCCCATCTCAAGATCTTTAACTTCATTATATCTGCAAGGTCCCTTTGTTATGTAAGGTAACATAATCATGGATTCCAGGAGTTGGGACATGGGTATCATTGGAGGATGATTATTCTGCCTACATAGTCATATGAACTCAAGTAAATTATTACATCTCCAAACCTTGTTTTTTAATGTGCACAGCAATGATAATGATAATAGGTTTCTCAAAATATTGTGAAAATATGATGAGTCAATGCATCTAGAGTACTTAGCACTTCCATGTGGAAGACGTGAGCTCTAGAGCACGGGTACAAAAGGTCTGGTACTTTTGTAAGCACTTAAGAAAATATGCTTTAAGAAACCAGGGGGGAAAGAGAGACTAGAATCAATTCTCATGCAAAATGGCTGTCACTGACTTCAGCTGTTTCCACAACTAGGAACAAAATGAAGAAGACAAAGCTAGTGTAAGTGGGAAAAATACCAAAATTTATATATTGTCAAAAGTATTATAATCCTACAACCAATATTCCCTCCATGCCCAAAACTGCTCATTCCAGTTTTAGACAGCTTTAGTAATTAATTATAAAGTTCATCCTGGTTAAACTGACTCCTATTAATGTCCTCCCTGTAGTTCTATTTGTGCTGGTGGCTTGCTTATGGTACAGTTAGTGTTTGTTCTCATAGACAGTGTTTCCTCAGCCTTTTGAAGACAGCTATCCTATCTTGAGCTCCTTCTGCTCCACCCTTGAGCTAGAGCGAACAAACCCAGTTCCTCATACTAAAATTTAACATAAATCAAGGTTGTTTTGAGGCAGCAGAAAAAAAGAACTGAAACATTAGGTTCCCTCCCTTTTTTTGGACCACATCCTCTTATTCATCTTGAACATTAGGATGAATAGACTATGAATATGGAATGGAGGAAAGCCAAAGAGGCTTTCCATGTTACCACCACTAATACCTAGGTTCAAAACCACTGTTATTTTTTTTTAAGGGCTACTGCAATAGCCTTCTAACTAATTACTCCTTCCTCTTCCTCCCTCTCCTATCCCTGCCCCCCTCCTCCTCCTCCTCTCTGTGTCCTTATCTTATAGATCAGTTTACTGATACAGAGTTTAAATAAGTAATTTACTTAAGGTCATGCAGCAGTAAGTGGAAAAATTGACATCAAGACTGTTTTCATTTACAGCTTATTAGAAAATGAAGGATAGCCAACGAAATCAGCAATGAGACCATAAATTCACTCCAGATGAAATGAAAATAATGCACATTTGGAGATAACTTTAAAAGACTTAGGGTTCTGGTCTAGGAATGATGGAATAAACACACAGTACCCCATGTCTTCTGCTGAATGCAACTAAAAGTCCTGAACTGATTCCTTGAGACTGCTATATGAAACCTTTAAAAAATAAATGGCAGGGATGTCTGGGTGACTCAGTTGGTTAAGCATCTGCTTTCTGCTCAGGTCATGATCTTAAGGTCCTGGGATAGAGCTCAGCAGGGAGCCTGCTTCTCCCTCAGCCTGCCACTCATCTACTTGTGTGCTCTCTCTCTTTGATAAATCAGTCAATCAGTCTTTTAAATAAATAAATAAATGGCAGCATCCAGGTTGAGGAATAAGACCTGAATTTGAAAGTTTTATGGGTTTTTCCCTCCAGTTATTTTTCCAATTTTTTCCTCCAGTATCACAGAGCCTGCACTCAAATGGAGCCCCAAATCTGAAAGACAATGTAGCTGTTGTCAGGAAGAGATCTAAGAGAAGCTTTAGATTTCTGTTTCAAAAGTCAGGGAAAAGAAGATTCTATGGAACAGAGA
This sequence comes from Mustela nigripes, assembly GCF_022355385.1. Taxonomy (NCBI): domain Eukaryota; kingdom Metazoa; phylum Chordata; class Mammalia; order Carnivora; family Mustelidae; genus Mustela; species Mustela nigripes. The sequence goes on from NC_081560.1 coordinate 129,607,273, forward strand.
GAGTGGAGAACACTCCGGATTTTGCCCATATTTTCTCCTTTCCAAACCCTAAGCAATTAAGGAGTAACAGTGGGTTTTTTTGTTTTTGTTTTTTGTTTTTTTCTGTGTGTTCCTTTTGTTTTCTGTCCTCTTATTGCTTGGTGCTAGTCAGAAGAAGTCCCTTACAGACTAGAAAAAATAAAGATTCAATTTCCTGCCTGGAAGTCCCAGTGAATTCAAACATATTGGCAAGAGTGCAGAGAGAAGGGAAATCAAGAGTAATTCCCTAACATTGTATATGAATACTGGGCTTACATTTGATATGCACATACACTGATCTGAGCATACCATAGGATTAGCAGGCCCCATGACAGGTTAGACCACACCCCAGGTGCCAGACTGACCACTGGATGATACACATGTGAGACTGAATAACATTGAAAACACTTTAAAATTGAACTGATACTGGAAACATCACCCATAGAAGGCAAGTTAGAACATGTGGCTTGAATGGAACTTGGACAATTGCCTGCTAAAACAAAAAAGTCATTTCCCTTGGGATTTAAACAACATTCGGAATCTCATAACACAACATTCTAAATGTCTAGGACTCAATCTAGAGTTATTTAGGAGAGGGGGAGCAGAGAGAGAAAACCCAGGGAAATCTTCACTCTCAAGAAAACACAATGAAAAGGTGTCAACTCTGAAATGACACAGATTTTCTGTAAAAAAGAAGGGTAAATGCTCTTGAAACTAATAGAAAGTTAGACTATCTCAATGAAGATATAGAAAGACTAAGGAAAACCAAATGGATACTTTAAAAGTGAAAAATAAAATATTCAAACTGAAAAGATCACTGAATGGGTTCAATAGTAAAAGAGAAATGACAGAGGAAAAATAGATCAATGTAAATCATGCAATATTAACAGTGCAGAAGAAAAAGATTTTTAAAATGAACAGAACCTCAGGGAACAGTGGGAAATACCAAAAGCTCTAACATCAATGTTGTATCATCAGACTCTCAGGAAAGGAGAAGAAAGAGTATGGAGTAGAAAAATTATTTGGTGGAATAATGGATGAAAACATTCTAAATCTGACAAAAGACATTTTTTTTAAAATCCAATAAGCTCAGTAAATTTCAAACAGAATAAACTGAAAGACGTCCATCTCAAAACAGGACATAATCAGGGGCGCCTGCGTGGCTCAGTGGGTTAAAGCCTTTGCCTTAGGCTCAGGTCATGATCTCAGGGTCCTGGTATCGAGTCCCGCATCAGGCTCTCTGCTCGGCAGGGAGCCTGCTTTCTCCTCTCTCTGCCTTCCTCTCTGCCTACTTCTGATCTGTCTCTGTCAAAGGAATAAATAAAATTTAAAAAGAAAAAAAAAAAATAAACAGGACATAACCAAATGGCTGACAGCAAAATACAAAGAATAATCCTGAAAGCAGTCAGAGGAGACCAGTGTATTTCATATAGAGGGACAAGGATAGGAATGGCAGATTTCTTATCAAAAACCAGGGAGGCCAGAAGAAAATGATACAATATTTTAAAGAGCTGAAAGAAAAAAACAGTCAACTCCAAATTAATAATCAGTGAAAATATTCTATCCAGTGACTGTTCTACTGTCAAGAATGAAAGTGAAGTAACATTTCTCAAGGTAGAAAAACTAAAAGAATGTATCCTAAGCAGATCTGCTCTAAAGGAAATGCTAAAGGAAATTATCCAATGGAAAGGAAATGATATCAGAGATCTGGGGTATCGGGAAAGGTTGGCAAAGTGGGAGTATGAAAATAAATGCATTGCAAACATGAAAACAGTTTTGAGATCAATGTGGTATGGGTTGCACAACAAGGTACTTACTGACACTGAGCTATATGCTTAAAAATGGTTTCAATAGTAAATTTTGTGTTTCGGGTATTTTGCTACAATTAAAAAAAATTTTTTTTTAAATAAAATGTTTCCAAAAAATTGCTTTTAAAATAAAAGCAATTACTCTATGTAAGCCACCATATTAATAGACTGAAAAAGAAAAAAAGCCACATAATCATTTAAGTTGATGCAGAGAAAACAAACACTTCTTGAAACTCAACATCCATTCATGATAAAAACAATCAGCAAGCTACCAACAGAAGGCAACTTTTTAAACCAAATAGAGGGCATCTACAAGATCCTGAAGTTAACATCATACTTAACTAATGAAAGACTGAATCCTAGCCCTCCAAACTGGGAACAAAACAAGGATTCTACTCTCACTGGTTCTGTTTGTTATTACAGTGGAGGATCTAGGCAACACAAAACAGGAAAGAAAAATAAATAAAAGATATGCAGATCAGAAAGTAAGAAGTAAAACATCCCTATTCACAGATGACACTGCCAATGTAGACATTATCTATATAGAAAATGACATGGAAACTACACAAAAGCTTCTACAGCTGGTTTTTGCAAGATTGCAGACTGGAAAGTTAACCACAAAAATCAATAATATTTATATATGCCAACAATGCAGAAATTGAAAAAGAAATAAAGAAAATAACATCAATTTCCATAGATCCCCGCCCCCCAAAATGAACTATTTAGGTATAAATCTAAAAGTCATGTGTAGGCTTAGAGCTACAAAATGCTGATGAAAGAAATAAAAGAATATGCAAAGTAAAGAGAGAGACACTGTGTTCTTTTAAGTCTCTTGGATTATTGTCAGTGGATTGGAAGACTCTGGAAGAGTTAAGATGTCAATTGTCCTCAAATTGATCTAAAATGTTAATGCAATCACAGATGATTTTTTTTTTTTTTTTTGTAAATACAAAGGAACTAGATTAGCCAAAACAATTTTGGAAAAAGAAGAACAAAGTTGGAGGACTGAAACTTCCCCTTTTTAAGACTTATTCTAAAACTACAGTAGTCAAGATGTGTAGCATTGGTGAAGGCATAGACACATAGGTCCATGAACAGAACAGGAGTTCAGAAAAAGATGCACACAAGTACGGTCAATGACGTTTGACCAAGATGAAAATGCAATTCAGTAAAGCAAATATAGTCTTTTCAACATATGGTGATGGAACAATTGGATAATCCTAAGGAAAATAATGAACCTGACATAAACCTTATGCCGCATACTAATTATCAAAATCCATGATGAATTTAAGGGTAAAATGTACAACTATAAAACTTTTTAAATGAAGAATAGAAAAAAATCTTCATGCCTTGGAGTTAGAGAAAACATTTTTAAATTCATCACAAAAAGCATGATTCATAAAAAGAAACCATTAAAAACCTTTGCTCTGGGAAACATACCATTAAGGAATGAAAAACCAACCTATATACTTGGAGAAATATTTATAAGTCACATATATGACAAAGGACTGATATCCAGAATATATAAAGAATTCTCAAAACTTAACAGTAAGAAAATAAACTACCCAATTAAAAAATGGACAAAGGGCTTGAACTATACTTCACTAAAGATGATATACAGATGGCATATAAGGACAAGGAAGGATTCTCAACACCATTGAGAGGGAAATGGAAATGAAACACATGATGAAATACCACCATACCTATTAGAATAACTAAAATAAAAAATATTGACACACACACACACATCAATAGGAGGTGATGAGGAGTGGAGTTGTGCGAATTACTGCTGAGATGTCTATGTGTAAATCCAAGGGCTTCCATATGGACATATTCGACAATCTTTTGCATGTTACGTTCAAAGGAATGTTTCACTTAGTGAAGTACTCTATTCAAAAGATTGTTCTTTGTTGTGTTTGTTTCCCAGTATAATCCCATCATCAAGAAATATAATCGGAAAAAATATATGGACAATGTGCAGTGCCAAGAAGTATACAGAGCATGAGGAACTATCATATATTGCTGGTGGGAATGAATTTAATTGCCCCAAACTGGAAATAACCCAAATGTCCTGCAACAGATCAATGGATGAACAAATTGTGATGTGATGAAATAACACTCAGGAATAAAAAGGAGTAAGTTAGGGATGCCTGGGGAACGCAGTTCTGTGTCTGACTCTTGGTTTCGGCTCAGGTCATGATCTCAGGGTCATGAGATGAGCCTCATGTAGTTGGGCTCTGCACTCGGTGAAAAGTCTGCTCAGGATTCTCTGTCTCCCTTTCCTTCTGCCCCTCCCTGCCATTCACTCTGTCTCTCTCTCAAATAAATCATTAAAAAAAATTAATGATATATGCAACAATGTGGCTGAATATCAGAGGTTTGAGCTGAGTCAAAGAGAAGTCTTGAGAGGCTACATATTGTATGATTTTTAATTAATGACATTCTAGAAAAGATTGAACTAAGGTGATGGAGGAAAGATTGATAGTTGCCAGGGGAATGGCATAGGAGGAGGGTGTGACTAAACAGGGGGCAGCACCAGGAATTCTGACAGCACTGGGCTTTTCTGTAATCTGTTTGTGGAGAAGTTTAACATGAATCTATATGAGTGTTAAAATGCATTGAGCTGTACATCAAAGAAGTCAGTTTTATTGGATGTTAATTTAAAAATAAAATAAAACTTCATACTTAGCATTTTAGATACAGATGAAGAAATCATATTCCTTCATAAAAAGAAAAATAAGTTTGTGAAACATAATAGCAGGCAGAACTGAAATGGTATTACATGTGTGAAAAAGGTCTTTGGAAGAGAGTGAGTAGAGTAACTTGACAAAAGTCACAATTTAATAAGAGACCACAGGATTTGAAGGCAGGTGGGTTGACCTGGACTGGAAGTGGGGTTACAGAGCCAGGCAAAGAAGAGTCTGTGGTCGGTGGTTAAGAACACTGCACAAGGACTCCAAATTCCTGCTGGTGAATTCTGTCCATCCTGTCTTCCAGGGTGCACTCTTACCTCATCTGGATAATGAGATTGAGAGCAGGAACTGCTTGATCAAGTTTTGTCACACGTATAGAAAATGCTTAGTACATCACCTGGCGCAGAGCAAAGAAATGACTAGTCTTAACCACTTAGAGACCTAGTTTCTCCACTGGTAACTAAAATAGCACCTGCGTTTAAAATTGTACTGTGCAAACAGGCTCCATAGCTGGTATACCAGTTAGCATTTCTGCAAAGAGTACAAGTCCTTAGGGTTCATATTTGGGTATAGACATGGAGGAAGAAAACTGAATTTAGGTCTGTTTGATAAAAAACAAAACAAAACAAAACAAAAAACACAGTCTGCCTTCTACTCTTCACCCCACCCCCACTTCTTTCTCATTGCAGTTGCTTAATCATCATTTCCTGAGTAGATGTCCAAGAATGTTTCAAATTTCTACTCAGATGTTCTTTATGGAGGAACAGTGAAGTTTACATGAATCAGTATGTGTGTCAAAATGCTTAAAACCCTACATCAAAAAAAGTCCATTTTATTAAATAATAGAGAAAGCAGAACACAAACATATGCTTAGCATTTCTGATATAAATGAAGAAATAGTACTCATAAAAAGAGTAATCAATTGTGAAACAAAGAGGCAGGCAGAACCGAAACAGTATCACATGCATGTAAAAAAAATTTCTTGGAAGAGCGTGATTAAGGAACTTGAGAAAAAGTCACACATTTAGTAAGAGACAGCAGTGGAATCTGAAGGCAGGTCAGCGGAGACACGAGGAGTACTCAAAATTAGGACCAACAAGCAGGGAGGGAGAGGAGCAGACAGAGTAGAAGTAGTAACTTTTCAGAGCGGAGCACCTCTGGTTAGCTTGCCACACTCGTGTCCTTTGGAAGCAAGGACAGAAATGACAGGCACTCTGGCTATTATCATACATACAGATCACCTTGATTACCTTAAGTGACGTGGTTTAATACAATCAATGGGCAGCAGCTTTTTAAAATAGGCAAAGTTCTTTCCCAAGAATTGACGTTGGCAGGGCCTCATAATTGTTCCTCTCATAGCTCAACTGCCACTACGGTCCCAGACTGAGATCCCCTGCATGATGGGGACTGTCATTTTCCACATGGCAGCACAGGCCCACAGAAGAAGCTGCTCTCTCCCTCGGAGTTGGCAGGGGTTTGGTAGTGACCTTTGCTTCTAGCTTATTGGCTGTCCACATCATTTCCAGTCAGAGGTGAAGGACAGTTGGGGGCTGTCTCTTTTGCTCACTTGCATTTATGAAATTCAGTGTTAGAAAGGGATAGCTCCGAATGCCTCAATCCACTTCAACTTAGCATGGGTCCTGGCCCTACTCATCATCAGAGGGGCTGCCTGCCTAAATAGTTTGATTTTTAAATGATCATCAGAAAGTCCTTTACCTCTAATCCAATTCATATTCCCATGAGCCCAGACATGCTGCTAGAAATACCAAGATTATTTGGACTAATATCTTGGCCAAACTTAATCTGTTGATCTTTTAGCAAAGGGAAGGACCAAAGGGTAAGGGACTCAGGGAAGACAACTTTTTTTTTTAAAGATTGATTGATTGATTGATTGATTGGTTGGTTTTAGAGAAAAAGAGTGAGCACACAAGCCAGACGGGCAGAGGGAGAGAGAGAGAGAGAGAGAATCTGTAGCAGACTCCTCACTGATCATGGAACCTGATGTGGGACTGGATCTCAAGACCTTGAGATCATGACCTGAGCTGAACCAAGAGTCAGATGTTTAACTGAATGAGCCACCCAGGCACCCTGAGGAAGACAATGTTTGATGGGGATGTTAAAGTAGAGAGAGTAAAAAAGATTAGGAGCAGAAAGAATACATGGGGGGTAGTTAATGTGCAATGGAGGCGGGGGAAGGAGAGCATAAATAAGAACGGAAGTTAATAAAAAACTATTTCTCCCACTCCATCAGAAGAAATGTAAGAAATGTACCTACTCCTTCTAAGACTCGTAAATAAAGGAATGATTCAATGATTGATTATTCTGTTTCCTATCTTCTTATCACCCTTTCAGTAATCCTTGTGGACTAGCAGGAAATCTGAAGATGTTGGTTTTTAGTGATAAAGCGGGGCTGTGTCATCACTTTGAAGTTGGTTGCCTTAATTTTGCCTTTATTCACCACAAGCAAGACTTGGAAAGCTGTAAACCTTTGTGTGTGTCTTACCCTGGCTGTGTTCCCATGTCCATAAATGATACTTCCGAAAAGACAAAACTCAAGTCATGTCCCGGATGTGACCAAGACTGGACTATTATCTAGTATCGGAATAATATTCTCATTTTCTAAGAGAGTACTTACTAAAATAGCTCTCGAAAGCCCAGAGAGTTTGATTGGTTTTCCCACTGTGTTTGAAGGCATTTTGCCTGAAATCAGCACATGTTCCCTCTTTGCAATAATTGGCCGAGCCCTAGGGTTGGGGTCGGGCAGGGGGGCAGAGGCGGGGAGGATGACTGTACATGTGAAGTAGAGAGATGACATCTTCGTTTCCTACAAAAATCTTTTTGTGTATACTGTGAGAACTTTGCTGAATTTAAATAAAAACTTTGAAGTCTGAGATGGCTGGATTTCTCTCTGTGCTGTCTAGAGTAACCTCCAGCTTCACCAAGTGTCACTTCTCAGGAGGTAGACAGACCTACAAGCTCCTCCCCAAAAAAGGAAGGGCTGAATTCCTTCTTCAATTAGTAGAGGCTTGTATATGGATACAGATAATTAACCATGTTATAAAGCCTCTGCTTGTGCCTCAAGTTCTATTCATTGCGTGGTTGATAGTGCAGGCTCTGGAGTCAGATAGCTGGGTTTAGATCTGTGAGGCTGCACAAATTATTAGCTTACCCTCAGTGTTCTCATCTGTAAAATGGAGGTCATCCTAAGAGTATATAAAGTATTTGTCCTTTTGCCTGGAACATAGTAAAGGCTAATGTAATGGTAGGTATTACTCTTAATATTATAAATATAATTTAAAATATTATTATTTTTATTTTTATCATTGACATAATTATTATTCCTTAAGTGGATGCCTATCCAGAGTTGAAGCCGCTCCACCAATCAGGCTGGGTAGAGAGCTAGCATAGCACTCCAGCTCACGGAGGGCTGAGACGGCAAATAGGTTTTCAGCTCAGCGTACCGACTAGTTGATAGTAGCTTCCCGGAAGACTATGTGGGGAGGAATTCTAAGGCTGCTGATGAGATCAGCAGAATGGCACAATGGATTATCGATGTCTACCACAGCGCAGGGGCAGTGTGGGGGTGGGTGAAAGGGCGGTACTCCGCGTCTTTGCCAACGCCGGCCTGGGGACTCTGGGCCATGGCTCAGCTTCTCTCTGTTCTTCTGAAAGTACAGACAAGTACATTCTTCCTGGTTACCACGATCTGAAACCCTGGATGGTGAAAAGGGATTCTTACTGGTAGGAAGTTATAACCCGGTTCAAGACCAAACACTGAAAAATTGTGTGTGTGAGTGCGTGTGTTTTAATTTTGTTTAGAATTTCATAGCTTCCTTCTGGGGAAACTATTTGGCCATTAGACATCATCATCTGAGTAACATGGTGGTCTCCTCTTTCTCAAGAATGATTATAATGGCTAATATTTTCAGAGCACTTAATTTGTAAAATGCTTTTACATCCATTAAGACACTTTATATTCAACTATTTGGCATGCAGCAAGCACAAAGGGAAGGGAAGGCGAACTGGTGTGGGTATTTCTTAAGTCTCATTTCAAGTTCACTGATGATTCCAGCACATATGTTTTGTTTCCAAAGTGCTGGCGTTTCACTTCCAGGGTAATGGTATCTGCCTCTTGCTGTGAGCCTCCCTCTGGTTCTTGACTCTTTAATTTATTTTCCTTTCATTTATGATTCTCCCCCATGTAATACATGTTTGTCTGTTGTTAAAATATTGCCCTCATATTGTGCGGCATGCCCAAGTATTTCCTCAATGAGTCACTTATGGATCACAGGGCCAATTCTGTTCTTAAGACAAAATACCAAGGCTAAGATTAATTCCAGTTTTGTATTAATGATCACAGAGTCTTAAGGCTTAGAAACTCCCAATTGTTGCACAGATACCAAAATGAACAAATGGGTGGCCTATGTTGAAGGCAGGTTCTCATTCTTTTTTTTTTTTTTTTTTTTTTTTTGTACCAAAAGGTTGTTATCCTGTTCTTCTAGATAGTTTCTACTTCAGAAGCATAATCCATTCTCTCCCACTCATCCAGTCTCAAGAGATTTGGAACTCTTTTGCAATAAAAGATGTGTAAGGTTGACCCTCCCTGCCCACGCTGCTTTCTGCTCAAATGGGTTGAGTCAGTATTTCCTCTCTCCCTAATTCAGCAATGGGCCAGCTGGGTTTGTCTGATAGACTAAGACCCAATTAAATGACCTTCTTCAGACTTCATCTAACCAGGAAAAAGACAGTTAAGCAACGATTTAATTAATGAAGTCATAGAAAATTAGGGAAGCTGAACAGATCCTAAAACCTCTTTACTCCATACCAATATTTTGGAAAATTTCCACAGAGGAGGGATTTGTCTTATGAAACTTTAAATTATATAATAGGGAAAAATGTTTTGTCTTCCATCGATCATACAGCAACTTAGATGGATCAAAGTTCCTTAGACGAAGAAATAAAAAATATTATTTATTATTTCTATGACTTCAAAGCCCAACAAAACACCATTAAAGGCCATAAGGCCTTATATGTCTCTCTCTCTTTCTTTTCCTTGTTACTTAATTTGTTTTTGTTGGTTTTTTCAGTATAGTTTACATACAATGTTACATTAGTTTCAGGGCTACAACATAATGATTCACCAAGTCCTTATATTATACTCTGCTCACCATAAGGATGGCTACCATCTGTCACCATTCATCATTATGACAATACCATTGACCGTATTCCCTATGCTGTGCCTTTTATTCCCACGACTTACTCATTCCATAACTGGAAGCCTGCCCCCACCCTTCACCCATTTTGCCCATCCTCTCACCACTCCTACCATCAATTTGTCCTCTGTATTTATAGGTCTGATTCTGCTTTTTGTTTGTTTGTTTATTCATTTGTTGTGCTTTTTAGACTCCACATGTAAGTGAAATCATATGGTATTTGTCTTTTCCTGTCTGACTTATTTCACTTAGCATAATACCCTCTAGGCCCAACCATGTCATCACAAATGACAAAATCTGTATCTCTTATATAATTGTTTTCATTGAATGAGGGTTTGGTATTATGTCCTTGATATGCATTAAAAAGTGCTCCACGAAACAACAACAGGAAATATAATTTTTGCGCTTAATGTGGGGGATAGGATTTGAATATATTTTCTACATAATTCAATGTCTTTCTTTGGTGCCTTTCCTGAGACATTTGTTGAAGAACTAAGTCTTATGAAAAGCAACACTTCCCTTGAGTAACCGAAATTTTTCTTCTTAAGGACAATGACAAATATTAACTGATCAAGTATCTCTTTTTTTGTTGTTGTCTTGTCTGTTAGAAAGCTCAAAGACAGATGCATGGTTCAACTTCAATAGGAAACTTTGAATATATGTAGTCGGAGTTAGAAATGGCTTAACCAATGCAAACATGTGGTGTCTCATTAATAAGAAGACTAGATGGAGGTGATTGCTGGTACTAGTGCAGCTCTTGTTGATGCCATCAAAAATATAGGATTTTTCTCTTGACTTTTCAGCCCTGCCATTTTTGGCTGGTGTCTTTTCAATCTAATGCTTAGTGCCTCATGTCACATGATGGCAGTTACAGGACCAGAGCCAGAGCATATGTCCACATTCAGTTCAAGAAAAAAGAGACAGGATGAGCCAGCAAGTTCTCTTCTCCCTGACCAGTTTAAAAGGAAACAAAATCTTTTCCAGTATGAATCTACTTAAATCTCCCTGGACTTTTTGAATCACATGACCACCCAACAAAATGAGTTATATTAGCCAATTACCATAGCTCTAACAACATATTTTGTCTGGTTCCGTTTTTATAAATATTTTGATAGGCAACCTTGAAAAGTTTAAGATATGGCTCCTGCTTTCTTTTTATCAGCTTAGCCTCTAGTTGAGAGGCAATTCAGGACAACAATAACAATATTATTATTATTGAGGTAAGATTTATTGATGTAAATCTTACAAGAAATGAAATAGAAAATTAAATGTCTTCTTTTGTCATTAAGCCCCAGAACTACATTTTTCTGCTATAATTTTATTATCTGTAAATCGTATTCCCATTTTCTTCAATAGAGAGTCCATTTCAAACTTTATAGAGATTTTTTTGAGGCTCCATAACCTACCAGCCACCTGAAAATCAGAAGTCTAGTGATAAGGCAAAGTAGCAGTAAAAAAAAAAAAAGTTGAGGGGTGGTGCCGGGGTGGCTCAGTCAGTTAGCTTCTGACTCCTGGTTTCAGCCTGGGTCATGATCTCAGGGTCATGAGATGGAGCTCTGAATTGGGCTCCATGATCAGTGGGGAATCTGCTTGAGATTCTCTCCCTCTCTCTCTCCCCCAACATCTCCCCTACTCTGATCGATCTCTCTCTCTCAAATAAATAAATGAATCTTTGAAAAAGAAGTTGGTAGCTGATGTAATGAACTAATGAATAAGTATATCCATAAAGTATAGGAATTGGATGACCTTGGGTGAAAGAGGAGAGCGGGAGATTTCAACCCTGAGGACTTGGGTCCGGTTTCACCTAGTTGTGTGATCTTGGGGTAATTGCTTAACTTTTTAAGCCTTGGATTTTCTCATCTGTTAAATGAACATGGTAATTTCCTCCACATTGACTTGCAACGCTCATATAAGCTAATAGCCTTGAAAGTGTTGTGCAAACTTTAATAATGAGGTACAAAGTTCTACTTAAAAGTGACACTCATTTCAGCAATAAACTTCATATAGATTTGATTATTGTCACTTTACAGAATGTCCATCTAACTAGTTTCATGCTTCCCATTGACTTCATACTTGGTACTGGGAAGCAAAGCTGACAAGTCCACTTATGCCAGGGCTAGTAAGCATACAATCATCTCTGAAATAGTGGACAAGTATTAGGTGCTCTGGTTCTTTCATGAGTGGGCTGACTCCCCCTAGAAATCTTAAAGAAAATCCTCAGATGTCAAGTCAGTGGGGTTCATTCCTGGTATGCATATAATGCCAACTCAAGGACAGTTAACACCCATGGTAAAAGTGGGTTTATAATTAAGCAAGATGTTAACTTTCTATTTTGAGAAAGTCTGGAATCACATCTGTAAAAATGATTTGAACCTCAGAAGAAAGTCTTTTGGGATAAGGATAGCATGGGGATGTTCAACAGTGGTTCAAGCTCTCTTTGCAAGATTCATCCATGGAAAACTTAAAAATAAGTTTGGAAAGAGCAGAATAATGAGCACCTTGGAACTCTGATGCCACTAGCCTCCTCAAATAACTAACAGAAAGGAGAAAATAGCTCATTCATATTATAAAGAAACCACCACATGCTGCACTAAGTACTAGACAGGATGCAGGAATTTTTTTCAAGTTCTAATGCTGTAAATATGCAATAAAGGAAAGAATAATACACAACTGAGTCCCATCCATTCCATTTTAGGGAAATTCAATGAAGTATGTACTGGGTTTCCAAAGTTGTTATAATGAGGGCTACGTGGAAATTCATGGATGTCCATCTCAGACCCACCCCTCTAGACTAAGTGAAAATCTTGCAGACCATGAGAGGTTGTATCCAAGCATACTGTCCAGTATCCTTGACTAGCTGTTATAATGTTAGGGCTTAGAGTCAAATTCCAGACGTGGTACTCATTCTCTTTATTGTCTGTTGATCTGATTATTTAGCTGGAATAAAAGATTTTAAACAAATAGTCCAGATGGGAGACTGATACCAACAGTATAGTAGTATAATCATTTCAACAAATCTTAAGTGCAGTTAAGCACTGGTTTCCTGGATATCCTAAAATTTACAATTGTCTCTGGGAAATGCAATAAAATTTTATGTTTATTACATTGTTCTGCAACACTCTTTATGGATTAGTTATTCTCTATGGATTTGAGGGGACAATGATTAACATGTTTTAACATGTTCTTAGGTACATCCTAGATCTTATATATAGCATCTGATTTACTCCTTATGGCCAGTCCAAAAGTAGGTGTTGAGATCATTTTTCCATTGATAAAGTAGAACTTAGGTAGATTAGCCAATTGACTCACAACCACTAATAAATGAAGTTGGAATTCTAAGCAGAGCCCACCAATCACATAGCTCTTCTTGTCAATTATTTTGAAAACCATTCTTTTTCCATTATACCATGTGGTCTCTGGATAAATTGCTAAGGATGTTTAAATGTATACATTGCTGCTTTCCTATAGCTGCAATGCCTAGGAAATAGGGTGAGGAGGAATTCTGGCTAATTGGGCTTTCTAATTAGCTGAGGGTTAATGTTTTCTTTAAAAATCTTGCTGAGACAGTTCTTGAAATGTACCCATCTTCTTCCTTGGCTTAGCAGAATACGGCAACTAGATGCAACCTTTTCTCCCTTCATGCCATACTCTTGACCAGATCTCTATTCAACTTCCACTTAATCAGAGAACCCTCTTATGATCACACTTGATATTAAAAAAAAAAAAAAATCACTCTCATTCTCCCCTCAGCCTTTCACCCTTGCACTGCTTTGCTTTTTCCCGTCAAAGCACACGTCATTAATTGATTTGTTACATATTGACTTGTTTATATTTTTTGGTCTATCTCCCTTCAATGTAAGCTTCATGGGAGAAGGACTCTTATCCCATCCAGGGTTGTTTCTCCAGGACTAAGACGGTGCCTGAAATGTAGCTAAGTACTCAAACAATACTTAATGCGATGAACAAATGAATCCAATTAAATATGAATTTCAACCATTTAGTGCTGTTGCTAAAGTAGATCTGGCTGAATCTGTGTGTGTGTGACTCCCTGTGGCCCATTGCAGGACACTTAGGGTTGAAGTTCTTTATAATAAAGCTGTGGTCACTTGATGTGATTCTTCCTCATACAAAGGGACACAGGGCCACAATTTTAAGCAAGTCAAGGCTTCTGGTAAGTTGCAATCAGTCCATCAAGTTGTCTTACAGTTCGAAGCAAAGAAAGGTTTTCTTGTGTGCTTGTCTTTTTACACTATGCCTTCTTTTATGCTGAACATGCATCATGAAAACACAGGCACTCTTGATTAAAGGACATGCACTTTGAAAATGATTCTGTTCTAAAGAAAACAGGCTCATATTTTGTGAATCTGCTCGAGAGACTCCCACAAAATTTGCTCACAGAACTCCATTTGCAGTTGACTGACTTTCTTTCTTTCTCTCTTTCCTATTGGATATCAGTTTTATTTATTTGTTGTTTGTTTGTTCATTTATTCATTTATTATTTTTTAGTGTTTCATAAATATTAGTTATGTGCAACACCTAGCAGTTGACTTTTTTGCACCATTTCGGAAACACCAGCATAGTCCTGACCTTGCTACGTGACCCTGCTAAAGTGATCCTTTTCCCCTCTTGCTTAAAAAAGGTAATCCACATGTTGTTTGTGCAAGATATGGAGAAGGTAACAGAACAGTAGGGGGTGGGAAAAAAACCAAACAAACCTGTCCTGAATAGTACTATAGATATCTGGCAGCTGAAACCAGGACTTTGGCAAGTTACCTGAATGGAGTTGTCCTAGCAAAGGCGCCTGTGTCTTTTGACAATAAAATGGGCCCCAAGTGCTAGGTTTTCTCTCATTGTCTTCAGAGGACAAGCCCAGTGTATTTGGAAGCATGGGTGAACTTTTGGACTGTCTGAAAACATTCGTAAAAATCTCTTTCTGAGACCTTGCTTTGTAGGTAGAGAGAGTCAAATGGTAATTGAGAGATAAGGCTCTGGCACCGACCACTCGGGCTTAAATCCTGGGTCTGCCATTTCCTGGCTAGGTTAGCTTGGAGAAACTTCACTGTACAATAAAAGTTGGGTCTTGGCACTCTCCAGCTCAAATTTCTCTAATGGCTCCCCAAGACTTTAGTGCCATCTATGTGGCTGTGTCTGGCTCTGCCTCGGATCTCTTTGTGGCCCACTCTGCTCTTGCTCATTCTGCTTCAAGCTCAGGGATCTTCCAAGTGGGCCCACCTCAGTGCTTCTACACTTGCTGGCCCTTCACCAAAAGGCTGTTCTCCCACATATTCTCATGGCATGTTTTCTTGCTTCCTTAAGGCTCCTGCTCAACTCAAAGCTCCTCATAGATGCTTTGTCAACATCTTTCTAACACTTAATCATCCTTGAGCATCTATTAGAAAATCCACTATTATCCATGCGGCACCCTACCCCATCTGGACCTTAAACATAAGCAGACAAGGTTATCCATGTTGCCTATGGTGCAGCTCTGAGGTCTTGAATAGTGAGTGCCTAGCACATAGTAGGTGCTCAATAATATTTGTTGACTCCAGGAATCAATATCTGACCGGAATTGTTTCCATCACAGTCTCTTTCTCCTTGATTTGGAATTGGGTACAAAGAGACTAAATCTGTAACTATAAATCTTGTTTCAAAAACTAAAGCTCTAATCTCAGGAAAACAATTATAAGTTACTCTGTGAACAAAAGAGATGGGTCAGGAAGGAGAGAGAGAAGGAGAGAGACAGAAAGACAGACACAGAGAGAGACTTGGATGTTCCTATTTTCAGGGCTCTAATCCTACTAATTCTCTTTGCTTAAGAGACTTGAGTGCATTTCTGTTTCTTGCAACTCTGATCCCTGACTAATATGGGAGTGACATAAGGTGACTCTGCATAAATGCTTTTGGGTCCTAGAGGACAGAGGAAGTGCTGGTGTGCCTTTTTTACATTTGTATCCCCAGGGTCTACTGCAATTCTTTCCAGTACTTCTATGATAAGCAATTAATGAATACAAATTTTTCAACTTAGACCTTAATTCCAATAATGTAGATGTAATGTTCTTAGTTTATCCTCCCCAGACTACATTTCTGTTTTCTATTCCCTTCAGAGGACTTCCTATCATCTAGCTCCTCTCATTGAATATTTTCCTCAGCATTTTTATATGGGACACACAAAAGGTTATGTAAAAGTGAAATCTTTTCCACACCACATTTGCACCCAGTTCTGATGAAAAGAAAATACAGGGGAGCTTCTGGGTATTATATGTCAACACGTGAAGGTCTATTGCCCCAAAAGGGCCAGTTACAATATCTTTAATAATGTGGTAGGCTTTTTAAATTTATATCTTCAAAGAGTGGACTTGAAATTATTTTGTGGTAGCTTATTTTTCTTATGCTGGAACCAGAAATATGTATTAGCACCAACCAATGAATTGAAAATCCTGGTCTTCAGTATCAGAAAGCAATTACTTTACAGAAGAAAATTAGGGCTTGCAGTGAAACATTTAATTATAACCATCATGAATATTGTCCTTTTAGGTGGTTCAACCCATACTTGAATCCATGGTTCTACCTTTTCATCTTATCTAGCTTTACCACAATCCCTCTCAAGACAGAACTTAATTTTGATGGGTTCCTGGCTATGATGCAACCTGCCCCATTTCCCATCAAAGATCCCTTCTGCTAATAATCCTCTCCATTCTCCTGTAGTTAATTTCATCATTCTATTGCCTAACTGGTATTGTGTTTTCTACCAAAGATAGAATCTCTTTTTCTTTGTATTAATACCTTCTCAATTCTTGCATGAGCTGCCATTTCAATATCACAGTTTTTGGTTTTTGGACTAGATAATTCTTCACAATGATTGTGAAATTAGTTACTCATGTTTTGGGCTCTTATGTATCATTCCTTAATTGGTTTCCTCCCCTCTCCTCATCACTTCTTCTTCTGGTTTCATTGCAATTACTGACTGAGAAATCCTGATCTGAATGGGTAAAGAAGAGAAAATTGATATTACCCCAGAGTCCTTTATACCCTGACAAATCATAGTCACAATTTAGAATGTTATCTTATCTTAGATTGATTTTCAGGACCAGCTACTCATACCAGCTGAAAACTAGGACAAGAAGACATTAATTCAATCACTTGAAGATTGAATCCATCTATTGTTTTCATATGTCATTTTTGCGAACTCTTCATCCCAAGTTGACTTAATTTGGTTGCAAAACTGTCTAGACTTAACAGTGTAGGGGGAAAGGGCTTCAACTTTCTAGGCAATGGGAACAAAAGCTCGCAGTAGGCAATGATTTTAAAACCTTGAGACATGACCAATGGAAAGCCTAAGTTTTCTGTTCTGAAATCCAGTCCTTGCAACCTCCCTCCAGGGACATCCCCTCTCCCTGCTCTTATTCTCAAGGAGCCAAGGCATAGGTAAAAATTTACTTCTGGTTTTCCCCTCATGAGGGAAAGCTCAGGCTGAAGCACTTTCTGGCTTTTTAGCCCAAGGAACATGCAAAATTATGATTCTTTTCAGTTCTGAATCAACCTTCTTATGTTTGGAACTATCATGATCTCCCATATGACTATGGATGTGGATTGGACTTCAGCAGCTGCTCTGTGTTGCCTATAGGCAATTTTGGTTTCCCATGGCAAGTGACCCATCCCTGTTGATTTCTGGATGGTCAGGAATATATAGGAGGTGTCTGAGAGAGAGAGCCCCACAATGAAGAATTCTTAGAGGAATTGGTTGGTGTGAGGCCTCATGGGAAGTGGTAGAGGTGTTTCCAAAATGCCATTATTTCATAATTTCTTCAGCATTATCAGCACAGTATCTGTAGGCATCTTACCTTAGTCAATCAGGCCCTGCATGGAATTTTAAAAACCAGAGTTGAAGATAGGGTGCCAGCCTCTCTCAGGTGGCAGAATCTGTAAGAAGAGAGATTTGAATGTTCAGTGGCCATGTTTTTCATTATGAAGGAAAAATTGGTTTGCTATGAGAAAAAGTAAAATTGACCCAGAGAGAGATAATAGGTAAGGGTGATGCAAGAAAGTCCAGGTACCACTCCAGCCCCTGGTTCCCAGTGTTCCTGACATCCAGAGGCACTGCTCCCATTGGCACAGTATGATATTCAACTACTTCTTTGATTATATAAAATATCTCCAGAAACCTTCCAATAAACTCCGCTTTCCTGGACTAAGTTAGTTCCAGTTATTTTGTGTATGTGTGCTCAAGAGTCCTAATGATACATACCTACTTGATGGCTCATAACCAGACATCAATCTGGTCATTCTAATGATATCTGGGACAAAGGGAGGTTTGCAATTAATCTAATCACATATTTTTTCCCCAACATGCCAACCACAATTAAGAGAACAATAGGTAAGAATCACAGTTTTTCTGGTTCTGTGTTAAGGGCTGGAGTGCAGTTTTCAATGGGAAGCTTCTAGATTAGCTTCTATGTACTTTGATCTCTTCTTTATCAACAAATTCTCATGGCCTCCCTCATACTGATTAAATACAAATGACCACTGAATGGAGAGGGATGGGCAGAGCCAAATAAGGCTCTAAATATCTATATCTTTTCTCCCTTTTGTTGCATGATAAATATGGCTTTTACTTTCAAAAATAATACTTTCCTTTATAATACATGCTTCTTGTTTTTTATAAGTTTAAATCCCAAGGATGGTCAATGATGATAAACTATTTCAGTTCTCTCTCCCCACATTTCTGGAGCATTCCAAAGGTCAGACTATTCTAAGCTCTTGGCATACCCATTTCAATTTCTTGTAATTTTCCAACTTTTCCTGCAAGGTGCATGGTGCAGCCTCAGCTCTCACAAGTCTGTAGTTGAATGAATAAACAACCTTGCAAGAGTAAAAAGAGTGTTACGAGTTGATGTCTTTTTAAAGCTTCTGTTCCACTAGGTGGTGCTGGTCGACATGTCGTCTGCCTTGGAGTGTTTTAAAGGCCTCAATCTGTCACCATTTGGTTGGCAGGAGGAATTGATGAGAGTCAGACTTTATTCGTACAAGCCAGGAATTTCTGAGTCTGGCCTTGTCAGACTCAGCTAGGCCTTGTCCTCTGACTAGATGTGTGGGCTTCCTAATTTCCTTATTCTTAAATAGGCTAATGATCTTGTGTGAGAGGATGTAGTAAGATGTCCTGCTCTATCTCAACACATCTCAGAGGCCCACTTTCCTGGGATTTGGGCTTTGAGGGCACTGTTTTCATTAGACCTAGATGGGAAAGGGGTTGTTTGGCTGAGAGTGAAAAGACACAGGTTTGGGTGACCAGTACTGGACACCTCACTATCACCTTGCCCACTGATCATTAGCATTTGGTCCCAGTACTATTGGTGACCCTGGGTCTCTCCTTTTTGCACCTGAGATAGTATTTTAGGTAAGACTTTTGCTTTCAAAATGTAAAAAATACTTCCCTAGGATCCTTTAGGATAGACTTACAAAGGACCTTTTAGAGAATTCCTCTTTTGGCAGGAGACTGCCTAATGTAGTAGTATTCAATTTATCTGGCGTCCTCAGAGAAAGAGGTATTGTTTTTTTCCAAATAACCGAAGCTTATTATTTTCCATATCAAATCTTTAGAAAGTTTTGCAGTGTCGGAGTAGATAAAAATAGTCCTGAAGTGTATTATGTAGGCTGTGCTTTTTAAAGCTTAATATATTAAATTTAATTTATTTAATAAATTACAATCATTTTATTTATTTATATTTTGTTTGTTTGTTTGTTTATGTTCTAAGCTATGTTTTGATGACCCAGTATTTCTGCTCTGAAAAATTGCTAAATGTTTCCACCATTCTCCCTTTCTTCCTGACACATTCCACTTTTCCATTTTTCAAATTTGCAATCTATGGCATATCTTATGTTCCATACCAGATTGGCAGGGTGCTCAGTACGGATTAACACAAGTACTGAACTCCTCAACTGAGGTTATGCATACTAATAACTTTGGACAGAGAACCCTGCATCTTTCCTGCCTTCCATGGGGTTCTCTGGACTCCTGAACACTTCAAACCCCAGGGACAGTTTCCTAGCCGATAGTTTAACCCAAGACCTCACTTTGGTTATGGTCACTCTCTGAACACTTCCTTCTTATCCATATTCCACAATAGAAATAGCTTTATTAAAGACACCAAGGAAATAACATTAATATAATAAGATAGGGAGAGGGAAGAGGAAATTTACAAAACTCAGAGTCACAATGGTAGATTCTTATAAAAAAATAAGAGGCCAGAAAAGAGAAATAGCAGACAAGACTCCTTTATTTATAAGATCAGAAAGCCAACTCAAACTGGGTTTTAGGCTTCAACATTCACCAAAGAAAAGACAGTCTGGAAAATTTCAGAAGAGTTGGATACAAGGGTTCAAATAGCCTCCAAGAACTAACTGCTCTCCATTTCTGCCCTACTTTGTTCTGTCTTGGCTCCATGCACACACCTGCCTTCTTCATTCATGGCTCCCAGAAGAATCAGGCTAATATCTTCCTGTCTTCTAGTCAAATGGAGAGAGAGCTTCTCTTTCTAATAATTCCTACAAGCATCCCAGAACTGAATCATTGGCTGGGCTTAAGTTTTATGGCTCCTGAAAGTGGATTGTTAATGATTGAAAAGCTGCAATGCACTGATTAAGCAGATCTGGTCCACATGTCATCTCTAGAAAAAAAGGGTCAAATGACCATAACAATCCAGATCTAGGATTTAGAATTTGAGTGTAATCACTCTCCAAAGGAAAAACTATTGTATTGTTGCCAGTGTAGGTACGAATGGATGCTAAGAAAATAAACCAACACTTATGCT
The DNA here is from genome assembly GCF_022355385.1 of Mustela nigripes. NCBI lineage: Eukaryota > Metazoa > Chordata > Mammalia > Carnivora > Mustelidae > Mustela > Mustela nigripes. The sequence goes on from NC_081560.1 coordinate 129,627,813, forward strand.
AAGGAGGCTAATGGAGATGAGCCAGTAAAGCCCGGACACGGATCTACCAACTCCTATTATGACTCAGAGTAATTCTACCACACACCAGCCATGCCTTCCCATTGAGTTCCTACCTCCACCCATAGGTTCTCTTCTCACATCATCACCACCCAGACAGAATCAAGGGATGGGAAAGGGAGAAGGCAAGGCAGCCGCCAAATTCTTCAAAAGCTTTAATCCTATTTGGTACATTCTCAACTACTCCAGCTAATTTTTCTTTCTTTTTACAGGCTTAAAAATAGGTCCCACATCATGATTATTTCTCCAAGGACATGAATATTGTTGAAAACAAACAAATATATAGCTCAATGTCTAGCCTTCTATCACTCTGATGGTCAACCATATTAACATTCCAGAGGACTATCTGTGATGTGAATCTAGATCGTCTTTCTCACCTACTTCCCCACTATTGAATTACAAGCTTTGAAAAGTTCTAGAGAACCCCATAGGTTCTTCCTCCATTTTCTTTTCCCTCCCTCCCTCTATCTCTCCCTCCTTCCGTGAGCTCTTGTCCTCAATCACTGAGGACACAAGCATGAAGACAAGAGTCAAAGTCTGGCCTTGCTCACAGAGAGTGGCATAGACAGATTAATGGATAGTTATAATACATAGTGGTCACCACTAGCATAGAATAAGACATAGGGTGGCATGAGCATAAAGATAAGGACCTTCCCTACTGGAAGGATTAGAGAATTGGTTGGGTATATTACCATTACTGCAAGGTTCTCAGGAACCACGTGCCTTCTTCTGATCTCCAGAAATGCCCAAGGTAATATAGGGGCCAGGAGGTGAAAGACCCCAACACATCCCTTAGACATTAAAGAGCACATATTCCTAACTTGAGTCCATGAGCACTGGTTTTATGGGGTGAGAACAGTGCCTGAGGTTATGTGCAAAATTCTTCATGTTTAGGGAATTTTTTTTCTGGGAGAACATTTATAACTTTTACCACAGCCTCAAGAAGACCATGATGATCAAAAGAGTTTAAAAGTCACTACTGCAGAGAGAAAGGGGGAGAGAGAAAGAGAGAGAAAGATGCAATCCCTGATGAAAGATTTCTGTTGTTTGATGGGAAGCCAAGGAATGAGGGTGATTCCAGCTGAGCTGGACTTGCATCATCTCACTTTCCCTGAAACAATTTCCAACTAGAACTGAGATTCTCTAGAAAGTATACTAATAGATCTTTTTTCCTTTTTTTTTTCTTTTCCCTTTAATGGTGAAGAAGCCTATTGCGTGCTGATTATCTGAAGTTAGCCACTGCCTATCCCTCCACTTCCATCTCTTCCCCAGGGAATGTTGAGCAATATCCTGACCAGGCAGCATGTGGATCTGGGCTGTGCCTGGACTTCTTGTGAAGAAGATGAGCCTTGGTTCCAGCATTCCCTCTTTCACTCTCCCTTCTAGACCCTTGTCCTCCAAACATGTGTCTCTCCCCTCAGGGCCTATCCTGTGTTCCATCCCTCTTGTTCACCTTCATCCTCACCCAAGGATTAATTAACTGAGGTATTGGTTGGCAATTAATCACTGAGGTATTGGTTGACAAAGGAAGGAACTCATGATTACATCTCAAGAAAAGACTGAGTAGGTTTGTAAAGTTCTTCAGGCTTTAAAGAATGGCTGAATGACTGCCAGGGGAACTGCCATTTTGAGGCATTAGAGACTCTCAATCATACTACAAAGGTGCTGCTGATTCATAAGTGAGGTATATACTCACAGGATGGGATCACAATGATGGGCCATGACTTTCTGGGAGTCACCGGGCCTCCCAACAAATATTAAGTAAGAGATCTGGACCAGATTCTCTCCATTGTGTCCTCTAACTTCAAAATATCAGAGAACTGAATGAGAATTAAACAGTTCAGTGTATAAATAAATTCCCAGCAAGCAGATAAGTCCAAATACAGAGAGATACTGAATGCCCTACCATGGAGATGTTGATACAGAAGCTCAACAGTTCCTTGCATGGGATATCATAGAAAGGATCTGGTGTATGTTTGTGCGTGTATGTACTCATTTGTTCCTTCAGCAAATACTAAGAAAGCCCCATCTACTTGTTCAACACTGATGAGTCAGCATTGAAACATAACACCATTTCTGCCTTGGAAAGAGGCAAATCTTAGAACTCTTAGAAAGAGTTTATGCCTTAGAAAGTCTGCGTTCTAGACTCAGGGCCCAGCAGGTAACACATGCCTACAGTGATCCGATATGACAACAGGGAGAGATGGGGTCTGAGTCAAACCAGAGAGTATAACCCCACTAATGGCATTCAAATGTGAAAATTATACTCGTTTTGTGGGTCAGAATAAAATAGATCTACAAGATATATTTAACATTGATCACAAAGTGGTGATTCATGGTCCAGACAATAATAAAGATTTATTAAGTGCTTCCATGAGCTAAGATTGTTCTAGGTGCTTTACACATATTAAGTGACTTATTTCTATAATTAAGGCCCTCTTATTAGGGAAAATTATTACCTCCATCTTACAGATGAGAAACCAAGGCACAAAAGAATGAAGCGAGGAGGCTGATTTACCCGGCCAGCCAAGACTAACTCTAGACTCATTGTTGAAATTCTATGTTGCCTCCATAGACGATTTCTCTGATTCTGAACTTCTTGATTATGTGAAATTAATCTGATTTGATCAAACTAAAGAAGTGTATTAGTGAGCAACTCTTGTTTACTTCTTTCATACATGACCTGTTTCATACAAGTTACAGTGAAGAGAGTTAGAATCCATTTAGACTTGAACCAGAATGACTTCTGACCTTTCATCTCATTTTAAACATTGTTTTCTCAAAAGTAGGTAAGCCCTGAAACATGCAGATTGTGTCCTTGCCTGTTGACCAGCCAAAAGCTGGGGTGGAGCAGTGAGCAAATAATCTTTTATTTTACATGTCAAAGGAACAAGTAAATTATTCATTCTTTTATCTAATAGATTTGTGGACTTGACCACAAAGCATTAGAAGTTTAGAAATGGAAGAGATCTGAGCATCCCCTATCACAGTTAGTTCTATGGATGTCAGTCGGACTTAAGAAGGAAACAGTAGCTTCATGGTCAAATAACTAGAAATTTCTGAGTTAGAGTCAACCTAGGTATGTTACTTCAGGATTGGTCAGATTCTTTGCTGCACACTGGGAATCCTTTTTGCCTTTTTTGGGCTAGGGATGTTCTGTACAACAGATTTGGAAACCTGGACCTGGCCTTCCCATCTTATTTCATACCTGTGGACCTGAGAAGCTTCGAGAAGATGGATGAGACCCCCAAAATCTCACAGCTAATAAATGATAGCCTGATTTAATGATAGTACTGAGCAAAAAGCCCTTTGGATTGTATAATCCTGATAGCATAGAATTGAAAGTAATCTTAAAGCGTACCTAACTTAAGTAATTCATTTTGCTAGAAGAAGAAATGCAGCTCCAAAGAGGATAAGTTACTTGCCCAAAGGTTTACAACAGAGTCTGGACTAAAACTTGGGCTTTCTGCCTTCTCCCTAGAAGTGGGAAAAAAATGAAAACCAAAATGAATTTAATTTTGACAGCCAGAGCGATTGTTAACCAAGATTTTCCATGTATTGTATAAGAGCTTCTGTTAAATGTTATAGGACCTTTACATGACAGACACTGAAATGCTGCTGTGACTTCAGTAAGAAAGCAATCGAGATTTCACATTAGGTGATTACGTAAGGAGCTTTAAAAATAATACTGATTACCCTTGTGGGGTCATACTATATGATCTAAATCTAGAAGCTGGAGGAAGGATGGTGCCCTGATATCTGTACTTTTTTCTTTTAATTTTTTAAAAGATTTATTTATTTATTGGAGAGAGAGAGCACACACATGCTTGCATGAGTGGGGGGGGGGTCGAGGGAGAGCAAATATTTGAGCAGAATTCAGCCCGGAGGCTGAATATGGAGCCCACATATGGCTTCATCCCAGGATCCTGAGATCATGAACTGAGCCCAAATCAAGAGTCAGCCACCCAACTGACCAAGCGACCCAGGGAGCCCCTGATAACTTTACTTTGTAAAGCACCCCAGATGATTCTAGTTTAAATTGGGTGCAGAACCACTAAACTAGAGCAAAACAAGAATTGGAATTGGGGAGAAGGAGAGGATATTGGCAGCAGAGGCCTCAGGCAAGTGTTCTCAGGTCATCCACAAAGAGGAGACCATGGTGCCTATCTCCTCATCTCACACACACACACACACACACACATAGTCACACACCTTTTATCTGTCTAGTCTGTCAAGAAGAGGAGAAATACCTTGTGGGAACTAGGCAGCAGTAAGAAGAGATGAACTAAGGGATGACTGCCTAGCCTTGGGCCCATCTGGGATTTTATGGTGGGGATTTATGAAAATCCTATCAGCATGGCCCTGTGCTTTTCTTCTGAAACACACCATTGTCCCAGCATGGGAGTGGAAAGAACAGAACTGGGAGTTACTTAGAACTTTGGCTAGACAAGATTGACATAGAGGACTCTCTAGCCACAGAACTAAGAGGTGACAGCAGGTGGTTGACAGAGTCCCTGAAGATCATCCTTGTTTTACAAACACAACGAAGCAGTCACGACTCCAATGAGCAGATCCCACTGCAAGTGGGCACATGTTAATTTCATTACCCAGGAAATGCTACCTGGAATGAATTCCCTGCCCAGGACAGTGCTAGTCCACTATGCTCATATCTATGTTCCTTACATTCTTTTCAATCCTCCTTTGCCATCTTTCGGTGGTTATTTTTTCATTTCAGACAAATTTTAGACCTGTAACCATCACTCCAATTATTTCTGTAATAATGACCTTCTTATACATTGTGAGATTGCCAAATCTGGCCATGACACAGCTGATTATGAACTTGTGACTCAGTGGCCGACATTTCAAGACAACCTTTAGCCAGTTCCAATAAAAAGTCAGCAGCCAGCATCTTCTAGCAATTATTGTAATTTATGTATTAAAAAACAAAACAGCAATACGCAGATTTCTGTAATTGATTCTTGACTAACCACATGAGGATGGAATCTCATTTGGAGGGGAACCAGCTTCTTGTCCTTCACCCCCGATAACAACAAGTCTCAGAATGAAGTACTATCTGAGATTAAATTGTGGCTTTCTGATTTTATCCCCCCCCCCTTTTATTGAACCATCCTCCGCCCTAGCCGGAACCCAAGAGTTAGCACGTACAGTGCGCCTTCCAGCTGAACTGCCTGGTCGTCTATGACTCAGCTGTCCAGAGAGTCACAGCTGGCTTGGTGTGGATTTTAAAAAACTCCCCTCTCTCAATCTCTATCTTTCTCACTCTCTTTCTCTGCCTCTCCGTCTCTCTCTCCAGTTACACAGTGTGAATTAATAGCCAGTTCCTTCCAGTTGGCTGAGGGGAGCACAGAGGGGAAACTCCTAGTTTTCTGGCTACAGGCTTCGGCTGAGGAAGCAGCTTATAAGGTCAGTGTCCCAAACCAAAGCAGACAGCAGTACAAATAAACAGCCATGGGAGACAGACACGGAGTCAGGAAAATCCCCTGCATGACTAGACTATCAGTTTCAGCAGTGCTGTGGCTGGAATGTCAGGTTCAAGCCTGTGACACGGAGGCCAAAGTGTTTGCCTTGAAATAAATGGTGTTCTCAAGCCTCTTGCTCCTTAGTCAGTGACCATATTTTGCTAAAGAAAGAGAAATCATGCCTGTATGGGATGGGTGGGAAGTCAATTTCAGATAATTACAAAAATGATGCATTTTCAGAATTTTAGTTAATTGAGGTAGAAGAACATTCTCAATTAGTAAAGAGCCTGAATTGTAAAAAGTTCTCAAAAGACAAGGGCTGGTGGGGAGGGGTCCTACTCGGTGGTGCTCTAAAAAAGGGATGGGTGTTTGAGGTCCTAGATGTCATTTAATGATATGGGTACAACTGCTGTTTGCTGGGTAGGTGTTACCAGAGATGGATCTGGCAGGAAAGCAATGAAGCTTGTATTCTGGGACACAGCTAAGGGGCATTCATACTGTCTTTGCATGGTCGTATATTTTTGTAAAATTTGCAAAAGTAAATTGTTCCTTGTTCTTAGAGAGGTATCCCAACTTGTATAAACTCTACACCTCCTAAAACCTGAATCCACTCCAGTTCAGAGAGGTGTTGGGGGTGATGGTGAAAGGGGTCGCCTTTGGAGTTCATTCTTTTTCCTGTGGATTCAGGAATAGAGGATGTACCCTGCTATGGGGGATCCAGCTTTTCATTTTCACTGGTGATTTAGGGCTCCTCTCTCTTCTTCCAGGGCAGTCTCCCTTGTACCCTTCAGAACAATTTGATGTATCCCTATAGACGCCTCCTATATTCATGATTCTTAACTTAGAAGCAATTGAAAGAGTTTTTATGCTTGGCACCAATAAAGTATAAACTAAGTGCTGACAGTTGTAGACAAATTGGGTACTCAGAAAGGTATCCACTTTCGTGGGTACTTCACATCCCTGGTCTTGACCATTGTCCGTGGTGGGCATGTGGTCCAAGTCAGGCCGTTCAGAGTCCTCCCCTGAGTTATTTCCACTGAGACAGGGTGAAGAGTACTTATTTTCTCTCTTCCCAAGGCTGTCAAGGATATGGACCCATGACTGATAGCAGATGTGACTCCTGCTTTGCAGGAAAGCTGGTCTGAGAATGAGTGGAGAGAGAAGGTCAGTAGCCCTGAGTTCAGCCAGCCCCCTTCCATCTTCCTATAGGGTCATGAGCCAATACCTTTCCCCTTTCTCCTCCAGGAGGTCTCTGCCTCTTGTGCCCCAAACTATTCTGGCCAATACATCTTTTATGTGGAATCCTATTGTCTTTGAAAAAATTTGTCCAGCTCTCTGTTTCTCTTTCATTCTCTTTCATTAGGTCAAGGCTTCCCCATTCTCTAAAATGAAATTTTAATCACTTTTATCAGCACACCTCACACAAATGGATTTCTACACATCTTTGACACTTTCAGTTCAACTACTATATATTGAATACCTATGTCCATGACAACTGGCTCCCATATGGACTAGGTGAACTACCAGGGTTCACTGGCTATGCTTATACTGCAAAATAAACCAGACACAAATCCCCTGAGTGTGTTCTGTCCCTGAAAGGGAGGAGAAACTCTCAGGCTGACCAATGATAGTTGCAACTTCTGGAATATATTAAGTGCCAAGGAGATACTGTATTTAAAGTTATCTGAGAGCTTGAAGGATATTTTGACCATCACAAGAGTTAAAACACAGAACTAGATGTATTATCTGTAGGGACTTTTCTCTCACTGAAATTACTCACAAGAGACAGCTATTCCCATTTGGGACACCTTAGTTTGGTGACTTCTTGTATTGCTAGGTGGTATGCCTGGACAACATCAGTTTTTAACTGGGCACATGTAAGTGTGTACCACAACTCAGACTGATATAGTCAACACTCATATTAGTGTTACCAAGAATAAGATTTTTCAATTAAACAGTTAAGAATGACCTGTGACTTGATTCCAATGATGTTTATGGTTGATTTATTAAATGATACTATTGAAGAGCTTGAAAATAGCCCTCTTCATGGGTAGGTTATATATATCCAACTTGGAACCCAGTTTGCACAGAAAGTAGGAAAACATGTATTTCAGCCCAGTTCAAGTTTTCACAAATTACATATTTGAAAGATCCAAATTATGGAGTGAGTGATAAATGGTAAATTACCCTGAAGAAAGTGTTGGGTTGGAATTCAGAAATTCCAAGTTCTTGTCTTAGCCCTGTTTTGAATTACTTCAATTTCTCTGAGCCTAAGTTTCTTTATCTGTAAAATGATAGTGTTGGACAATATAGTAACAGCCATTTATTGATCTATTACTATATGCTACACATTGTACTAGGAGCTTCATGTACATTGTCATTTATTTCTCCTACTAATTATTAAATAAGTGATGCTTTTTTATCTCTAATTCTGCACATACAAGGAAACAGGCTCAGAGAGTTAAGAAACTTTCTTAAGATCACACAGATAGTAGGAGGCAGAATAAAGATTCACTTTGGATAAGACCAGGCTCCAGATCAGAGCCTCACACATAACCACTATTTGATACTATTAGTCTGGAAGGGTCTCAGTGATTCTATTCTTCTATTCCTGTCACCTTCTATTTCAGGATGAACATGGTTTCCTTGTTATCTGAATATATTTGGACCAGATTGTGGCAGTTAATTTCCAGTTCACCCAATTGTGATAAAAATGTGATCTCAGACCTATCTATTCAATTATAACTGGCTCAGAACTAATTTTCCGTAAAATTAAGACAAACTACTCAAGAAAACACAGATGGCCACTTGATTCCATAACTTATTCTCTGGTTCATTCTGACCACATTATTTTTTTTTTTAGGAACAAAGTGCCTAAAGTGAATTTTGTACTGCAAGGAAACTGACTACTCTTGGCTTCTTTCCAGTTAGTACAATCCTAACCCAAACACCCATTCATTTCCTGGTCTCTGATCCATCCCTCTGCTCCACCCCAGCCACCACAAACACTGTCTGACCATGTGGTCTGACCGGTTGTTTTGGTGATGGTGATTTCAATTCTACCCCAGCTCCTGTAAAAGAAAGGTTGGTATTCCATGCAAATCTATCAGTAAGCTCATGTTTATCTCCTTGAATGTTTCTAACTCCATGAGGAGCTGAAGGTTGGAGTTGCAATGAAGCAGCCAGAGATATAGAACAGGGTGAGATAAAGGTTATGTTAGGAACACTTACGTGCCATGGTGGAGGTAAAGGTAGACAACGCTGGTCCAGGGCTGGGCTCGGTTGGGGAAGAAGGGCTCAGGGCCCTGGGGAGGCTGCAGGCCTTTACAGACAGCCCCCGGGGAGGGTGAGGCTCCGGCCGGAAGACAAGGTCCAGAGGCTGAGGTGAGGAAGGCGAGGCCCTGGGGGAGGGAGTAGCGGGGGGTGGGGGCTGGCTTGGTTCCCAGAGGTCATGGAGTCCAGTTCCCACCCGTCCGGCCCAAGCCAGGCTGGACTCTTGGTCCTGGTGGCTGCCCAAGTGCCAGCTTGTCGGCCCCTGGCCCCCCAACTTCTCCCCCTCCCCCAACAGGGAAGGCAGCACCAGGGTCTTGCTACTCCAGGTAGGGAAAAGACAACTGTGCGAGTCGCCAGGTTTAAGTTACAAATAATAAAAATAACAATACAAAATTTAAAAAACCCTGTCTCGAACACACCCACGAAAAGCCTGCCCGGCCGGAGAGCTAGGAGGCCTGGCTGCCAGGGACGCAGTGGGCCCGGGGGCCGGGGGGGAGCGGGGAACGTCTGTCCCCGGACAGACTGTCCCCCCGGAATGTAATGTTTGGCCCATGGCCTTGTAGGGGCTTCAAATGGTGTGGTACAAATGAAGCAGCCAGAGATATAGAATAGTGTGAGATAAAGGTGATGTTAGGAACACTTACGTGCCATGGTGGTGGTAATGGTGGACAAAGCTGGTCCAGGGCTGGGCTCGGAAAGAGGAAGAGACAGAGTAGAACTTGGATCTACTGGAGAGAAGGGATTTTACACTTAAAAGGAGTAAGAGAGCCCCTGTGAAGGTGATAGAGGTTCACAAATATTGGTAGTTATATATATATATATGCCAAGTTATTATGGTCTACACCTGACATTTATACAGTGTTGAATATCAATTATATTTCAATAAAACTGAAAGGAAAAACAGATTAGACAACCACAATGAGGTGTAAGGAAAGGAATGAATGTGATATGCTATTGCACCATGAGGAGACTTTCTGTGCTGAGCAGACTTCTAATCAAAACCTCTGCTTAAAAACTGGAAAATTCCTGGGGCGCCTGGGTGGCTCAGTCAGTTAGGCATCTGCCTTTGGTTTAGGTCCTGATCTCACGGTCCTGGGATCGAGCGCCTGCTCGCAGGGAACCTGCTTCTCCCTCTCCTCCCGGCTCTTGCTCTCTTTCAGACTCTCTCTTTTTCAAATAAATAAATAAATAAATAAATAAATAAATAAATAAAATCTTTTTAGAAACCTGGAAAATTCCATCAGAAATGTTCATCGAGGGCACCTGGGTGGCTCAGTGGGTTAAGCCGCTGCCTTCGGCTCGGGTCATGATCCCAGGGTCCTGGGATCGAGTACCGCAGGGAGCCTGCTTCCCTCTCTCTCTCTGCCTGCCTCTCAGTCTACTTGTGATCTCTCTCTGTAAAATGAATAAATAAAATCTTAAAAAAAAAAAAAAGAAATGTTCATCGAGAGCAGAAGCTGCATATATATATATATATATATATATTTTTTTTTTTTTTGCTCATCACCCTGTGCCTGTAACAATGCACAATAGAGAGTAAGTATTCAACAGTATTCATCAAATGAATAAATAAATCATTTATCTACTTTTAGTACTTAAATGCTATATTTCATGTAGGCCTATGGTTATCAAATTATGACTCCTTGGACTAGCATAATTCACACCACCTGGGAACATGCTAAAAATGAAAGTTCTCAGGCCTCACTCCAGACATATTGAGCCAGACACTCGTAGGGTTGGGGCCTAGCAGTCTGTGTTTTAACAAGCCCTCCAGGTGATTCTGACAAAGGCTAAAATTTGAGAACCACAGATATGGGCCAAACCTTTATGATGGCAATTTTACCACAGCCTCTAAAATTCGTGATACTCCTTCTCTTCCCAGCTTGCTTTAAAATGGACAGAAATGGGAATATTAAACCAAAACCAAAAAATACCAGCAAACACCATCTGAAACACTGAGGGCTGATAGCGAAATCTTTGTATTTTAAAGAACACAACTAACTAAATTCAAATAAATAAAACTTAGATTTATCCATTTCTTCAGACTGTTACTTTAACACTATGTGGAAGTGTCTTTGACAGGAAGAGGATGTGGGACATTGGGGCCCCTGTAAGGCAATGCTACTCAAAAATAAAGTGATGAGGGGACCAGTTAAGATGGCTGCCTGACCCAAACATTTTGCCTGCCTTCCAAAAGCCCAATAAAATTATTGCGAAAGAGTAGCCTCATAAGAACAAAGAGTATGGGAAGAACACCAAGATGGTACCAAATATTTCAATTAATGTCTGAAAAACTGAAGCGGACAGAGACTGTGGGACCTTCTTGGGCCATCTTGAGTGTACTTGTACTCCTATTGATAAATTTTGAGGAGCTGGGCCTGAAAGTTTTGCAAGGCTCTCTCTATTCCAGAAGTTAATCAGCCTCCTTCATCGTATTTCATAGAATTAGAGTATTGAAAGACACATTAGTAAATGTAGTTCTAAAGTCTGTATTGAACCAGTGAGGAAAATGATGCATAGGGGAAATAATAGATTGCCCCCAGTCACCCACTAGTAACTCACAGACCTAAGAAAATAAACCATATCTCTTTCTCAGTACATGTTCTACCATATTTCACTGCCTGTGTCAGATGATCAGGATTGTCAAGGCCTCCCATGACGAAGTCCCCTTTACCTGCCCAGTTACCTGTACCTCTGTCACACTGTTGCATGAGACATTGAAGAAGATGCCACAGCTCTGAGTAACTGTGCTGATTCACTCATCTGTCTTTTATTTGTGGGAGTACGTGTTGGGTTGGGGAGTGGGGTGGCGCAAATGGGATAGGACTTTTAATTTGTATTTTGAAGTTTTTCTTTCTCACTTAAAAAAAAATGCCTAGGAGTATTATTCAGCGATGAAAAAGAGAAAGAGATCCTGCCATTTACAACAATATGGATGGACCTTGAGGGCATTATGCTGCATGAAATAAGCCAGAGAAAGATAAACACTATATGATCTCACTTAAATATGGAGTCTAAAACAAACAAACAAAACAAACAAAAAAATCCCAAACTTAGGGACACAGAGAACAGACTGGTAAGGGAATGGGTGAAATTAGTGAAGGCAGTCAAATGGTACAAGCAAAATAAATAAATTCTTGGGATGTAACATGATGTACAGCATGATGATGATAGTTATCAATACTGCGTTGCATATTTGAAAGTTGCGGAGAGTAGATCTTAAAAGTTCTCATCACACACAAAAAGCATTTGTAACTATGTGTGGTCATGAATGTTAACAAAAGATATTGTGGTGATCTTTTCCAATATACACATAAAACAAATCATTATGTTGTACACCTAAAGTGAATACAATGTTCTATGTTGATTATATCTCAATAATAAGTAAATTAATTAATTAAAGTATGCTCATTAAATTAAATGAGCTCTATCCCAGGAACCATCAATAAATTATTCTTGAACATTTGGGCATTCTTAGGGACTTGTTACTATTTGTGCTTTAATATCCAGCTTAATATTCTTGTGAATTATCAGATAATTTGTATTTCTTTAATCCTTAAACAATCAATATTCCTTTAAATATTTGTACATACTTCAAAAGTGAAAAATTTGAAAACATATGTAGCTATCAAATTAAAATTTCCCAAATATTTAAATATTGATTATTAGTGCAGGTACTTCTAAATATTTGGTTAAAACCACAATTCTACCATAACAAACTATCTTTAGCATTCAAGCACTTAAAAAAAAGACATGAGGACTATTAAAATGATAAAAAGCTGATGTACCCACCGAAATGAAAGCTAGTTACTGTAATGTTATACTTTAGATTTAAATACCATTATTTTATTTGTATTTCTTTCTAGGTTTGCCTTCCGAAAGTTACTATAATTTTAGTGGTTTTCTATAGCATCTGACCAAAGGAGAAGGACCTGGTTCCGGTGTCTGAGTAATCAAAGAATTGACGTTTGACCTACGGCAGCATCTAAGGTGGTTCTTATTCTCTGGTTTTTCAACCAAGTTCCTTTTTATAATTATGTTTCACTTCTTACAAATAGGAGTTCTAATTTTCTGTCTTCCATGTAGATTTACATTTTTCAAACCTAGTGCCTTTCTGAAAATGATTCCTTAACTGAACACACCTGCCCGTATCTCACACATTGTCCCTCCATTTTGAGATATTGAGTTGGCCTCTTGGCATTACTGAAGATGAATATAAACCTTACCTGGATATAAATCTTATTGGTATTTTATCATACTTACAAGGGCCATCTGAAGCAGAACTTTGCAACCAACCTACTGTGCCATTTCCTACTGTTACCCATGAATTACACGGGGCCAAGACAGAGACCCCCTCTACACTGAGCTGCTTGAAGCCTCAGTGCTCAGGAGCCCTAGGGAAGGGTGGACTTTTGAGTGTCACAAATTAATATCTCATTAGATAGACATTATCCCTCCCTACATGTGCTACAAAATGAAAAGTTGAGGAAGCACTGGTTGGCACAATTCATCTCCAAAGAGAGAAGGGATTGAGTCTGCATGGTCAATGCTCTTTTCTGGGACAAGAGGCTAATTCATCCTTGCTTCAGCCTGGCTAAGGGAAGCCCCTTTCAGTTGGCTCTTCTGTCCTTTGATCATTGCCTCTGCATCTTATAAAAGTTTGCATGCTCTCTGGTGGCACAGACTGTCCCAGACCCATCCTGACATTTCCCTGAGCCCCAAGACATGAAAGTAACTACCTTCCAAAGGATCTTGGGGTCCTTGAATGGAGGAAAGTAAGAGAGACCCAAATCTGAGCATTATCAATGCATAATGCAAAAAGGTGGTGAGACTACTAACTAACAGAATGGGATAATACATGCACATTTTTTTTTTCAAAAATTTTTTTAAAGATTTTATTTATTTATTTGACAGAGAGAAATCACAAGTAGATGGAGAGGCAGGCAGAGAGAGAGGAAGGGAAGCAGGCTCCCTGCTGAGCAGAGAGTCCGATGCGGGACTTGATCCCAGGACCCTGAGATCATGACCTGTGCCAAAGGCAGCGGCTTAACCCACTGAGCCACCCAGGCGCCCCCAATACATGCACATTTTTAAAGAAGGCATGAGTTTGCATAGAATTTTGCACTTTGGTATAGCATGTTTCCATATGCTTCTCTTCCTCCTGTATGTGGCTTTATCAACCATCAATACTCTTGTCTACATTGACAAGAACAGCAACAACATTCTATGATCCTATTATCTCCTCTATCACCCCAAATTAGCATTTTGTTATATGCCCTGTGGGCTTTTTTTCTGTAGCAAGTAAGTATTTTCACCTTTAAAATAGAAATGATTCTCCAATGTAACAGGTAGTTGAATGGATTAAATGAAATAGTGTAAAAAGCCAAGAAACTATAAACTATTTTTATTAGCTGCCGCTATTTCTACCATAGATGATCTTCTCAGGGTTTGTAAAATACATCTGTATTTTCCTATTTCCTTATCTTTGCTCACAATGTTCCCTTCTGCTAAAATGCCCTTTCTCTGTTAGTATGCATTGAACCAGGCTCAGCTTAAATGATGTCACCTCTGGGAGTTTTCCAGGGCTTCCAAGCAGGGTGAGTCCTTTCTTTTCTGTGTTTCAGGAGTGCAACAATAATTCTGCTTTTTAAAAAATCACTGGATTATGTGATTTGTGTATATATATATATTTAATCTAATAAGATAAGTTTGTGGAGTTCACAGGTCACGTTGTATATACTGAGAACCTCATATAGAGTCTTGCGAGAAGTAAACAGGAGATATTTGCTGAACTGAATCGAATGTTGATTGATCACCAACCAACTGACTATCTACGAATGTGCAATTAAACACACTCAAAGAACTACTGATGAGTAGGAGGAATAATTATTTAAAACATTAGACTTATTTTGATGACACCGGAGGCTCCTAGAACTGAGGATGGGTGGGCTCAGACTATGGAACTGAATCACCTAGGAGACTCAATCAAAATGCAGATGCTCCAGGGGCACCTGGGTGGCTCAGTTCATTAAGCCTCTGCCTCTTGATTTCAGGCTCAGGTCATAATCTCAGAGTCATGAGATTGAGCCCAAGACTGGCCCCTGGCTCAGGGGAGAGTCTGCTTAGGATTCTCTTTCCCCAACTAACTCTGGTTTTCCAACCCCGCCCCCCACAGTGTGTGCATTCTCTCTCTCAAATAAATAAATAAATAAATAGAATCTTTGAAAGGAACCATGCCAGGACTTGGGCTCCACCAGAAACCCTTGTGAAGCAGACTGCAGAGTTGGAGCCAGGCAATGTGCGTTGCTGACACCTGCTCAGGTGGTTATGCTGCTCACCCATGTTCAAGAACCACCGTCTAGAAGAAAGCCAGGTCCCCATCTCACCCAGCATAGGATTCCTACTCGGAGACTCTGATACCTCGCTGGCCCTCATCTATGCATCTTCTGGTCGCCATTTGTCAGGTTTTCAGACCAAGTATGGCTGACGTGAAGGCAGACGCCTCTCCCAGGAAGGGTGAGGCCTTATGATTTCATGATACTGTCCCGTAGCGAGTAGTGAGAGGTGAGAACAAATCATTGTGGGGCAGCTCTGACCATGGAATTGAGGTGTTCTAAGATGGGTGTGGGATTTGGCCCCAGAAGAGGTGGCCTGGACTCCCCGCATTATTATGTGCCTGGCTGTGGACCCAAGGGCACACTAGTAAGGTTCTCTGAGTTTTTGTTTGGTTTTCTGTAAAATGGAAATATGAGAAGCTCCTTTGCACTCAAGCATGTGACAAGGACTTTGTGAGAGACAAGGAGCCATCTAAACCTGTTTTCTTAAGTATCAAAGTGGTCTGTTTGTTTATTATTTCCATCTCCCATATCAGTTTAAAAGGCTTCTGTACAGAGAAGCCCCTTCACCTCTCCTAGCTTCTCCCTGCTGGTTAAGTGGACCTTGAGTGTGGCTGAACCACAGACACAAATAACATCCACCGTGCACACGGGAACTTACCTCCTGACTCATCAGAGTGCACATCAAGAGAAACTGCTTGGCCCCTCTGGTTTTCAGCCATAAATGGAGAGTTAAGTTACCCATTTACAGAGATGAAAATGCTCTCCACCCCCAGGCCGCCATTGTGGCTCTGTTGTCCTCTGCCATGGCTCTGCCTTGGAAGGGTGATGAGCTCTGCTGCTGTCAAAGGCCTGCGCTCATGTTCAGTTTGATTCGGAAGTGGGTATGGGGCCCTCCAGCTCCAAATAAGGACTTCTGAAATTCAAATTAAGGAGTCTTCATTTCCAGAATTAGAACCTGGCCTTCATGATGGCTTCGCTCCTCTCCCTGCTATGGGAAGTGGTTCTATCCCCCTTGTCAGGCACCTTAGTTACTCCCTTTTGGAGGCCCAGCACCCCAAGCACCTTACACAGATGGTCTCTCAGCATTCAGCTGACTTGCTCAGCAGTGAACCAAATGTATACTTTGTTTTTAAGATTTTATTTATTTATTTGACAGAGAGATCACAAGTAGGCAGAGAGGCAGGTAGAGAGAGAGGGAAGCAGGCTCCCCGATGAGCAGAGAGCCTGATGCGGGGCTCAATCCCAGGATGTTGAGATCATGACTGGAGCCGAAGGCAGAGGCTTAACCCACTGAGCCACCCAGGCGCCCCCAAATGTATACCTTTTAATCCAAAGGAAGATCTTCGTCAAAGATACACTGCATTAGTGAGTGTGGTAGTTATAACAATACTTCCCTGTAGAACTCAAGATTCCACACAGAATCTCTTATGTGGAAGGGTCTTTGACAATCTAGCATTTTCCAAAATGTATCATATAGAGCATTAATTATGTGAGACACTCCTTAAAGAAAGGTGGAATTCCGTTGTTAAATAAACTTAGATGACACTGCCTCCTCCCTCAAGACCTCTTGAGGTCTCAATGCATAATGGCGTGTTAAGGGCTCTGAGAAGTCCTGCAGCTGTCCCCACCTGTTGTTTTGTTGTTTGAGAACCTGTTAATATTGAATATGATCTGACAAATTCTGGTCTCTTATTATCTCAGCTTCCTAAAGCCTTACTGGAGTTACATGGTTTATATGTGCAGTAAGGGAACCACACATCTTTTTAGACTTTTGACTGACTCATTGCCTGTGAAAACTTGTCTCTAGACTAACCTAACTCCTGACTAACTAATCTTACAGTGACATTGTAAACTTGGATTGCCTTAAGTATAAAAGAGCATTTTTTTCCTTCAACTTAATTTTTTTTGAGTATTCCATGATTTCTCATGTTTCAAACATCAAAAAATGGAAAAGGTGTTGAGTGAGAAACCTCCCTCCCACCCAATGCCTTATTCCTCCTCTGCTCGGACGTCACTTCCCATTACCAACAGCTCCAGAAATAACTGCTGCTTTTAATTCCTTGTTTAGCCTTCTGGACAATGTTTAGGCATATCAATGCATATATCTGTATCTATAGTGAGTGTGTGCGTGCGTGTGTGTGTGTGTTTTGTTTTGTTTTTTTAGTAAGAAATGTTAGCTTATTGGGGCACCTGGATGGCTCAGTCTGTTAAGCATCTGACTCTTGGCTTTGGCTCAGGCTGTGATCTCAGGGTTATGAGGTCAGTCCCCGTGGGGCTCTGGGATTATGGGGGTGGGGAGATTCTCTCTCTCCCACCCTCTGCCCCCCCATCCCCTCATGCCCGTGCATATGCTCTCTTAAATAAATAAATAAATAAATAAATAAATAGCTAGATAAATAAATCTATTAAAAAAAGAAATTATAGCTTATTATACACATTTTCAAAGAGCAAATTTTTTTTTCATTTTCCTAAATGGCATAAAAATCATAAAATTGGATTCTGCTTTGAAGCCTTAACTTGCTCCTGTGGAGATAAGAAATGTGCCTGTGGAGGACCTAGAAATCTTGGGAGTGGAAAACCAGAGACTTCTACCAGGCAGGAGGCTCCATTAGGACTTGTGGCACGTGTCAAGTTTACAAGCCAACAAAACTGAGAAGTCTCCTTCCACCTTGCTGTATACTGATCTCTCCTGGATATTTTGTTGCTAATATGAAATATGCATCACTCAAATGCAAAGAAATAAGAAAAAGAGGTAGCATGAACAAGGAGATTTGCCAAATGAAAAATGCAAATATAAGTATCATTACAAGCCTAGGAGGCCAGGGAGAGGGAAAGGGGAGCCACAGATGACAGAGGGAGTGAAATATTCAGTGACAATTGCTACTTCTTTTTTAGTTTTAATCCAGTGAGGCCAGATCATTTGTTCTATCATCAAGGCAGCGTAACAGAATGGTTAAGAGGATTTAGAGTCAATTGGAACAGTGTTCATGTTCTTAGCTCTGCCACTTACTTTCTGTGTGGCACTGGACCAGTTACCTAACCAGGCTGTGCCTTGATCTCATCATCTGTAAAATGGGCCAGTAAGTACCCACCTCACAGGACAATTGTGAAGATTATGGGAGATGGTACCTATGAAGAACTTAGCCAGGAGCTTGACCCTGCTGAATTAGTATTTGCTGCAGAGGTGATTTTTAAAAGGGCTTTATTTGTAGAACTATTTAGCCTGTATCTTTACCCCATTCAAATTAACAACTCATTCACTTAAAAGTTTAGACACAGGGCGCCTGGGTGGCTCAGTTGGTTAAGCAACTGCCTTTGGCTCAGGTCATGATCCTGGAGTCTGGGGATCGAGTCCCACATCAGGCTCCCTGCTCAGCAGGAAGTCTGCTTCTCCCTCTGGCCCTCCCCTCTTTCATGCTTTCTCTCTCAAATACATAAATGAAATCTTAAAAAAAAAAAAAGTTTAGACACAGAGTAGGTTGCTTCTGTACAGAATGGTTAGTTTCTACCTGATTACTCTGTTTTTGTTATTGTTGTTTTATTTTTATTTATTTATTTTTTTAAGTGTTGCTTCTGATTTCCCTTTGCTGCTGCCTTGGAAAGCTCTAAGTTATCCAGTAAGTAGAGTTGGAGCCAGCTGGGTGTTTCAACCACTGAAGGACAATTTCAGTTCTGATGAATGACAGAGTTCGATTCTCACCCTTTTATCTCAGTTCCTGGGAATGGGTTTGTGGTCCAGTTCTCTCCTGATTTGTAGGAATGGCTGAGAGAAAGGTCCATTTCAACTCTCATCCATTAACTCAACAGAAGCTGTGTCGAATCCATGTTCTTTACATAAAGTAGAAATGATACTTGGAAAGCACCATAGTCTGAAACCCAACTGTGTAATAAGAACCACATTGCTGATGTCAGCAGCTAGGGGCCTGTAGCCTGTTGAAAGTCCTTGGGACTCTAGCATCTGCCCATGTTTATAACTGTTTTGCTTTTTTGCCCTTGAAATGACACATCATTTGAGAGTTTCAAAGAGATTTCCAAATCAGAGACGGCTAGCCTACGTAAGAGCTGTTGGGAGAGTCACGGCATTAAAGTAGCTGTCTTCCAACAAATGAGGAATAGAGTTACTTCAGAAACTACAAGTCCACAAATTTCCTTAGAACTGAGGGCTCCAGACAGTTCTCAGACACTGTCCATGTCTTTGGAACCCACCACAGCATAAGCAAAGGAGGGGAATGCTTTCACGTGTGGCCAGGGAAATAATAATGCCTAACCAAACATTTCCAGGTAACAGGCAAGCTATGGATCCCGTTATTAAATGTAGGTGTACATGTCTCACTGGGGCCCTCAAGATAAATAGTATGAAAAATAGTACTTAATATCTCTCTGGGTGATTCCGTTCTGGAAAGAGCTAAATGACATGAAAATTGTCATCTGTTATGGATGAGAATAATAAACTCACGGAGTAATTTTTATCCTGAATTCAGATCCCGTCTGCTTCTCCCTCCCCCCTCTTTCCACATGCTGTAATGAGGTAAATGATGTTTTCAATCAGGGAGGGATGGGAGAAATTAAGAAGCTTCAGGAAAAGTATATCCTGAATTTCCAAAAAGCTGTCTAGGTCTGTCCAGAGTCTAGTCAGAAAGCGTATTCATCCTGCCTGGGTATTTCCACTGACAGCGGAAGCGAGGAGGGACAGCTGGAAATGATTACACTTGTGACCCTTTCCCAGGGAGAACCTAAAGTTGAAGGTACTTGGAGGCTCACAGCTTGTTACCATTTTGCCTTTGTTTCTCTGGGTGAGCAGTCATGCCGAATGAATTTGTGATTCACTTAATAAACACTTGGGGGAATGACTTCTTGCTTCCCTGAGCCATGTTTTTTAATCTGGTCTACACCACCCTTCAAAATATGAAAGGAGAAAAAAAAGTCTTAGAAAACCAGATGACTCTCTCTTCTCAACATGGGTGAAGAATGTTTTCATTCTGTTTGTGTTATTACAGAAGGTGTGTGTGGCCAGGGGAAAGGGGGAAAGCACCAAATTAGGTGTCGGCCCCACCAGCCTGTGGAGTGGTTGAGAGAATTACGACGTCTCCAGTAGTCGGAAAGTGTAAAAATTCTAGAAATGTGAAGTCACATTGTTCTTTTCTATTTGGTGAACCTATCAGACCTCATCATGCTACTTGACTAGTTTCCCAAGAAAACTACATGAGTCAAGAAAAGACACTCCCCTCACACCCTTAAGGAGGCTATCTAAAGTGTTCACCTTATAGGTGTTCTTTCTCATTTGAGCCTAAGCGATAGAACCACTGCAGAAACTTTTTAAAAAAAATCAAAACAAGCAGGGAACATAGAGTCTGCTTACAGTTAACGGAAGGATCTGCTTGACCCAGTTGGTCGACGACTTCTGTCTATATTTATACACCTGTATACATGATTAATCCTGGAGTGGACCAATTTTTCAAGGATAGTGTAGTATTGCCAAAAAGCCAATGTTATAGCTTCTGAACTTTCTCCCAGAAATTCAATACACGCATCCCACACGTATTTCACTTAAGATAGCAGAAAGGAAAAATGAGAATGTTCCAGCATCCTGAGGCTTCTATGTGAAGAATGTATTTCTGACTGTGTCTGCATCAAAATGTTTGTGGACAAGGGTTTCCAGCGAGGGGAAAGTTGCTGGCTTGTTCAGAAACTCCTGTGTCAGAACTGAAAGACAACGTGCTCACAGAAGGCGTACAGCACACGTGGTTCAACGGTCACTGAAGCGTCATGTTAACAATCTTGGGGAGGTGGTGGTTTTAGTTTAGTAACTGCAAAACAGCATTGCCGTTTAGATAGCTTTAGTTTTTGAAAGATGCTAACATCATCTACTAGAACTGATCACGTTAGGCTTTGCTCTAGCTTCTCATCTATTGCTAAGAGCTCTTTTGTCTTATTTCCTTCTATCCAGGTTCCCTTTTTTTCCCTCCTGTTACAGCTTTTCTACAACTTTCTATGATTTTTTTTCCCTTTTATCTACCCATCAGGCCCATAGTTGTAGAGTGTAGTAGTGGGGATAGAAGCATAATAATAAATACTATTATTTATTAATGTATTTGCTATATCTATTTACTATTATTTACTATCATAATAAATGGTAAATTGTAGTAATAATAATGGAACACTAACTGCTATAGTGAAAATTGCTTGTTTTCACCTTCCTAGCATCAGTTTCTCCTTCTGAAAAAAAAAAAAATAACTCTTCCATTTCCATTTGGAGACTTGACCTCCTTTTTTCTCAGTCCATGTGGACACAGGACCTAGGACTGGCCAACCAGAACATTCCATCCTCTGGTCCCAGTGACTGATTCACAGCTGCACATGAGATCTAACCAGGCTAATGAAATCTCATTCCAGGGGGTTCTCTTGGTATCTCTTTCTCCTGTGGCTGCTCAGCTGGGAGGATATCTTAGCACCCATTTTGTCATGTCATGGGGACAGCCTGTCTGAGAATGGAAGCAATCAGAGGAATGTAGAGCCAACCAATTTAGAGAGAACCCACAATGAGGACGCTTGGGTGAGCCATAGTTCCAGATGCTTCTGAACCCAGAACTTTTTTGCTTAATGATGTTGAGCTGGGGTTGTCCCACTCATAGCTGGAAGAATCTTGACTGAAACAGTGGTAGCCATGTCACGAGTGGAGCACTGTTCCTGTGCCTGGCATCCAGGCAGACACTTTACTAGTTGTACTCTCCTTTAATCCAGTCAATAGTCCCAGGGTTGTTCTCATTGTATAGATGAGGAAACAGATTTAAAGAAGATAAGTAACTTGCCTGAGGTCCTAAGGCTGTTGAGGACCAACAACAGCTCTGAATTCATAATACTGATAACATAGACTTCAGCAAGAAAGTCCTGTGACATCAACTCCGAGAAATATCCACATGGGAGGGCGGCGTTAGCCATCACAGAGGCAGTGAGACCATGAATTTTAGGCAGGCTGGAGCCTGCGAATCTTCATTTAGCCTGTTTCGTCAAAGCTGATCGTGGATGAAATGGAAGCCAGGCAAATTGTGCTGTTTTGGCCATGGGGCTGATCAGATCCTGGGATCGTCCACAGGGAACAGGAGTGAGGACAGTCAGTTCCAAGGCATCTGTGAAGAGACAAACATGTGTGTCAGGCTATGTGTACTCGAGTTCCTTAACACATGCAAGGATTAGGTTCCTCCGAAGTCGGTCTTGAGATAGGCCCACATGGGGTTGAGTGGCCGGTGAGAGGATGAAGCAAAAGTTGACCCCAGAGTCCGTTCCAGCCAGCACTTGAGGCTTATGATTGATTTGTCATGGTCTGGCCCAGGGCGAGGTGAAGTCATTGTGGTTGAAGGTTTAAAAAAAAAGAAAAAAGATCCAAGCGTGTGCCCAGCGGGGGCCTGTTTGCACCCCATCCTTTCTTTGCCTTTCCCCTGCCCTGCCCTGCCCTGCTGGTAGGGGGCGCTGCCCGGGGAGCCGTCCCCGGGCTATTGTTGGATGGCTTCTTCCCCGGGTGCTGGTGCAACAATGGCAGCTGCGGCTGAACGCGGTGCGGTGGACCGCAAGCTAGCGGGCTTCTTCCTTCAGTCTCCGCAGTCCTGCCCTCCTCGTGGCTTGGGCCCACGCCCACTGTAGTTTCACTTCTGCCTCCTACGCCCAGGCCCTGGACCTCTGGAAAGTAAGCCTTCCTGCCTTCAGCCTGGGGGCCGGCAGAGGCTTCGGGCTCCTGCTGTCCTCCTGTCCTGCTGGCTTGGCTCCTCTATCACCTGTGGAACCAGTTCATTTTCTGTTTTCCTGATTAGCATGTCCATCCAGACAGCATGTCCAAGAAGAGGTCTTAGAGGAAGCACACCCTGTCTCTAGCTTTCGCTCCTTCTCAGGCTAGGTCCTCTGGGCAGGGCCACCACATCCGGTCAAACAGGTCAACTTCGGAAGCACTGCTCTCTGCAGTGCACAGCCTGCCCAACTGTGTATGGTGGCCCTCTTGTGGGACTGGACTTCCCTGGTTGCCCTTGCTACACCTGGTTAGCCAAACACCCCAAATAAAACCACTTCCTGAGGGTGAAGTTGCCCTGCATTTGAGTACCCTCATGTAGTATGTGCTTAAAAATAAGTTGGTTGCTTAGTAGGTTGGTATGTAATTTCTTGCCAGCCTCTCCTGTCCACTGTACCCTCTATTTTGCAGTGGGATCAGGCAGCCTGGCTCTCAGCCTCCTTTTAATGGGGAATGCTCCTTTTAATGGGGGAGCTGGCTGCTCCCCTACTTCCCACTTATTCCTTTGCAGGCTACTAGGAGCTGAGCCACAGGAATTGTTCCTGAAAACCTTTTCCGTCTTCTCAGTAATCATATTAAATATCTGATTTTGTGTGGGCTGCCCAGAGAAAACATACTTCCCTTTTCACTACAGGCAGGGCATCTCCGCATGACTCGTCGCTGTGATTGCTTTTTTTTTTTTTTTTTTTCTTTATTCTTAATTTAAGAGACAAGTCTGACTTGCCCTGAAAACGGTGATTGTGGTTAATGGACTTAGCATATGAATTCCCATTAATGCAACAAATTCAAGGAGGAGGTTTTCATCTGAGTGGTGGTGAGCACAAGATTCTTATACCATGGTATTGAAAAACATCCATCATTAAAGAAAAACCATTTCCTTTAAGCCATTTTTTTTTTCATAGTAAAGTCAACCTAAGTTTTATTTGCACCTGGAAGAGTCGGGAAATTTATCTTTAGCCACAGTTTACACATCTGCCTGCCCTTGCTTTCTGAATGCCACATTTCTAATCCCAGTCTTTCTTGTTGGCTTATAGGAACATCCTCTGCCTCAGGAAGAAACCCAGAAGGTTCTGCACGGGCAAGTAGGGTCAATGGCACCACTGACTGGAGCTGAGTGAGCCAAGGGTGATCACATGGGTACAGTGTTTTGTCGGCTCTATCATCTGCAACTGGGGTTGGCCAGAGTGGGAGAACGTTGGGAGTATCCACAGGAAGTAGATATTTCCTGACCAGCTCATCCCTTGCTAACTCTCCAGCATTTTCTTGTCTACAACTAAAACATTTTGCCTTGTATGTTCCTGCCCAAGGCCTCTTGAGACAGTGGGTGGGATTTTTTTTTTCTTTCGTTTTTCAACTTAAGCCAAATGTGTCGAGAGTTAAGTCCATAATGCATAGATCTTGGCTCCAGATCTCTCAGGGATGTGGCCTCTCTGTTTCTGACACAGGCGGCACAGTAACCAAATGTGTCTGAAAGTCTGAATCTTTAAGAATTTTTGGCTTGGTGCTTCTGTAGAAATGAAAACCCTTTTAAGAGGACATTGTGAAGACAAGCCTCACGCACTCTTCCCTTCCTGTGACCTAAGTCAGGATGGATGGAGGGTGGAATCCTGTATGTCCAAGAAGAGGTCTTAGAGGAAGCACACCCATCTCTAGCTTTCACTCCTTCTCATGCTAGGTCCTCTAGGCAGGGCCACCACATCTGGCCAAAGAGGTCAACTTCAGGAAGCACTGCTCTATGCAGTGCACAGCCTGCACAACTTTGTATGGTGGCCCTCCTGTGGGACTGAACTTCCCTGATTGCCCTTGCTACATCAGGACCTAGATGTAAGTCTTTTCTCTCTTAATTCCAACTTCCTCTCAGTGTAAACTATTCATGTCAGACCTCAGTTTCTTTGCCTTAAAGAAGAGAGGGTCATTCCCTACCTCAGAAAGCTTTTATGAGACTGAATGAACTGGCAAAAAAGGGACTTACATTACTTGGGGAAAGTCTTCCCCAAAGACAATGTAGTATTATTTCCAAGTTGGCACTAACAAAATTACTCTTTGGGAATAAAAAATTTACCCCTATGAGCTAAACTAACGTATTCCATGTGCTGGAATGACCATGGAAATTAATAAGGGCTAATGTACCCCAGGGTCCCCAAGAAATGAGACTGACCTCAAATCAACCATGCTTTGGAAAATTAGGGATCGTAAGTGGCCTTGAAATTATTATTACCCCTCTATACTACTACGATTCTTGAGTTGAGAATTGTCACATTCATTATTCTTAGAGTCAGCTTCATTAGGAAATGCTGTAGGTTATAGGAGAAAGTTGTCTTCAAGAACCAGATGGGATCAGAGGAAGGGATGGAGTGGTTGCACAAAGAGGCTCATAAAACCAATGAGAGTTCCCTGGTGGAGAGCAACTGCACTGGCCCTGAAAGGCAGAATGTAGCAGCTCAGAAGCAGACGAGACAGACAGGAGAGACTTCATGGGCAGAGAAACAGTGTGGTGTGTCAATGGGATCCACTGTTGACTAGCAGGGAGATGGTGCATTTGAAGAACAAGAGATAAGGAGGAGTGGTGTGGAGTCATCACAAACCAGAGACCACAGAGAACTAAAAAGGTGCCACAGGACAGGGGCTTGGTACTTGGACACATTGAATATGTACTTTTTTTTTTTTTTAATTTAAATTTTGTTAGTTAACATAGAGTACAATATTGGGTTCTGGAGTAGAATTCAGGGATATATCACTTACACACAACACCCAGTGCCCATCACAAGTGCCCTCCTTAATACTCCTAACCCATCCAGCCCACCCCCCATCCACCTCCTTCCATCAACCCTCAGTTTGTTCTTTACTGTTAAGAGTTGCTTATGACTTATTTCTCTCTCTCTCTCTCTCTTTTTTCATTCCCCCCCCTTCCCATATATTCATCTGTTTTCTGTGTTAAATTCCACATATGAGTCAGGGACACCTGGGTGGCTCAGTCATTTGGGCATCTACCTCTTGGTTTCAGCTCGGGTCATAGTCTGGCAGTTGTGTGTTCAAGCCCCGAGTTGAGGTCTGTGCTCAACGTAGTCTGCTTCAGATTCTCTCTCCCTCTTTCTCTCTCTCAAATAAATAAATACAATCTTTGAAAGAAAATTCCACATATGAGTGGGATTGTGTGGCATTTGTTTTTATCTGACAGACTTATTTCACTTAGTATAACACACTCTAGCTCCATCCAATACACTTCAAATGGCAAGATTTCATTCTTTTTGATTACTGAGCAATATTCCACATATATATACCACCTCTTTTTTTTAAAAAAAGATTTTATTTATTTATTTGACAGAGAGAGATCACAAGTAGGCAGAGAGGCAGGCAGAGAGAGAGAGAGAGAGAGAGAGGAGGAAGCAGGCTCCCTGCTGAGCAGAGAGCCCGATGTGGGACTCGATCCCGGGACCCTGATATCATGCCCTGAGCGGAAGGCATTGGCTTAACCCACTGACCCACCCAGGTGCCCCTATACCACCTCTTTTTTATCCATTCATCAGTCACTGGATATCTGGCCTCTCTCC
Source organism: Mustela nigripes (assembly GCF_022355385.1). NCBI lineage: Eukaryota > Metazoa > Chordata > Mammalia > Carnivora > Mustelidae > Mustela > Mustela nigripes. The sequence goes on from NC_081560.1 coordinate 129,654,289, forward strand.
ATAGTTTGGCTATTGTTGATAATGCTGCTCTAAACATCATGGTGCATGTACCCTTTTGAATCTGTACTTTTTGTATCTTTTGAGTAAATACCTAATAGTGCAATTGCTGGATTGTAGGGTAGCTCTATTTTTAACTTTCTGAGGAACCTCCAAACTGTTCTCCAGAGTGGTTGCACAGGTTGCATCCCCACCAATAGTGCAAGAGTTTTCCCCTTTCTCTATATCCTTGTCAACACCTATTGTTCCTTGTGTTAATTTTAGCCATTCTGACAGGTATGAGGTGGTATCTCATTGTAGTTGTGACTTGCATTTCCCTGATGGAGTGGTAATGATGAGCATCTTTTCATGTGTCTGTTAGTCTTCTTTGGAAAAGTGTCTGTTCATGTCTTCTGCCCATTTCTAATCTGAATTATTTGTTTTTTGGGTGTTTGGTTTGATAAGTTTTTATAGATTTGGGATTCTAACCCTTTATCAGATATGTGATTTGCAAATATCTTCTTCCAGTTCATTGGTTGCCTTTTAGTTTTGTCGATTATTTCCTTCACTGTGCAGAAAATTTTATCCTGATGAAGTCCCAATAGTTCATTTTGGCTTTTGTTTTCCTTGCCTCTGGCGACGTGTCTAATAAGAAGTTGCTATGGCTGAGGTCAAAGAGGTTTCTGCCTGTGTTCTCCTCTAGGATTTCGATGGTTTCCTGTCTCAGAATATGTACTTTCTGTGGCCATCAAACCAAGTATGTGGGGAAGAACCTGATCCCTCAAGCAGGTCACAACCTTCGAGAAAATTAAAACTTTTTTCTTCTCTGCACAGTCTGGTGCTTCTCTTTATATATAATTTCCCATGTGGGGACACACTGCTTTGCCAAATAAACAGTTCCTTCCTAAGGAGTGTTCAGACTGGAACTTGTTTTCAAGAATGTGTTTGTCTCCCAACAAGGAAAACAAATAAACTATTTCTAAAACTGGCATCCTTCAAATTAGAAGCCAAAACAAAGTGCTGTAATGTATTTGTCATCAATAACTCACACTGAAACCAGAGTTTGGATTTATTTTTTTAAAGTTTAACTCCTCCAACTCTCTTTTCAAGTATCATTGAGCATTTAATCAGAGCACAGACCTCCCTGAGATGAGGGAGGGTTGGTTTTCTGATGCAGCACCTGACTCAGGAAGGGGCCATTGTGGCCTTAGCAGCCTTTAGACATGGACTTCATTGTGACCTAGGGCCAGGCCTCAAATGAAGAGACCCTGCCTCTTTCCAAGGGAGCTTCTTAAGGGTAGTAATATAAGGAGTACGCTTTTCAGTCAAAATCTTTGTTGTTTGCAAGGAGAGGAAACTCCAGGAAGCTTAAATAAAGGTTGTAAAAATATTGCGATGCCATTGAGATGAATTTCAGCTAGTTCTCAAGGGAACTGAGCTTGAAACTGGGAGCCACCAGGGAGAAGACATCTCTGTCTCTCTGAGCAGCTCAGTCTGTCATCTGCTTTCCTCTGAATTCGCTTCATTCTCTTCTCTGCAGACATCCTCGATTCTCATTATTCACAGCAGTTATGTTCTCTAAAATCACACAATCACTGAATTAATAAATGCTGAGCTAATTAGTTGTAGGGGAAATACAGGGTTAGGGTCCTGCAAGCCTCTGGTCCTAGCATTTTTGCAGACCGAATGATGCAAAACTTGTTTTATGTGTATTTCTGTTTTAAGGCATATTAAATATATATTATTTATTCATTAACCTTGAACTCACAACCAACAACACTCTAACCCAGGCCTGCAGGAAGCTTCTGTAACACCCATATTTTCTCTGTAAAGAATAGCACAGCCTTGGGGCGCCTGGGTGGCTCAGTGGGTTAAGCCGCTGCCTTCGGCTCAGGTCATGATCTCAGGGTCCTGGGATCGAGCCCCACGTTGGGCTCTCTGATCAGCAGGGAGCCTGCTTCCTCCTCTCTCTCTGCCTGCCTCTCTGCCTACTTGTGATCTCTCTCTGTCAGATGAATAAATAAAATCTTTAAAAAAAAAAAAAAAGAGTAGCACAGCCTTCTTGAGCTCAGTAACATTAGATGGCACTTGAGGACGATGTTTGGGGTAATTTTAAGCAATGAAATCACCCACAAAATCATGAAAATGTGGTTCTAAATCAACTGTGGGAAGGACACATGTTTATAGCATAAGAGCTAAAACAAGAAGGCGAGTGTCACCGGGGTCACCCTCAGCTGGAAACATGGCGCTGAGTAACTCCAAGTTTTCACCGCTTTGCTCATGTCTGGAAATAAGCAGGAGCACTGTGAGTACTGATGTGGGGGTGACAAATTTTAGCAGCTAAGCAAATTCACAGAAATGGAGCACGCGGATAGTAAGGATAGTAAGTAGCTTCTCTTGGCTGCAGATTTCTCTTTCCCAGCAGCTTCGGCTGTCTCTGTGGCTTTCACTCCCCTGACCCCCACCTTCCCCAGCTTCAGCCGTGGGTGACATGGTCTTTCTGCTCTGCTCCCATGGCTAACTGTCCCAGTCACTTTAGGTCGCCATCCCCAATTCCCCGATGAAAGAAGCTATTTCGCCTAACCTACCCTTTAAATTGATTCCATTTGGGTCCATCGTCCATCTGTGGTCCAATCTACTGTGTTGCACAGTGGGGACAGTGGGTGTGCACTGGGGAAAAGGAGTCATACAATACGTAGGATCCTCCAAGTTAAACGTGGGGATATTAAGCCAAAAAGAGAAGGTGGAGATTGCAGACAAAGTAACTGGTTTTCTGGTACAGTACAACCTCAGGATTATCAGGAAATAGCCCTTTCTACTTTCTTTTCTTTCTAGATTTTCCCCCAAATGCTTGCTGATGTTTCAGATTTTCTTCACAGGGTCAAAGATGAAAGATTGTTCTTTCATGATCGGAGATAGGTCTTAAAATACCAAAATGCACTGGAGATGTTAAAAAGAATGTTGATTCCCACAAAAGTAAAAATGGCTGATGGGAGGTCCTTTCTCTGAAATCAGGGGATTGTAGAACACAGGGGAGAAAGCAGGAAGTAGCACAGAAAGGGGAACCAGGGAGATCTCTGGGAAATGGCACCAGAATCCCAATTTTTACCTGGGCTGTCATTTGCTTGCTTGCTTGTTTGTTTTGTTTTTCTGTTTGTGTTTGTTTTGGGCTTTTGCCCCCAGGCTTCCAAGGCTGCCTCAGGGAGGGGGAACTCCTATAGCATCTAATGACCTGTGCTGTCTCTGTGAGAAGCCGTGAATGAAACCCCAGAGCCATCAGGTCTGGACTTTTCTAAACATCGTCAACTAAACACTCTCTCAGCAGCAGCAACACACTCACATACCCAGCTGTCATGGAGCTGGACAGAAGTTCCATTAGCAAGACTTTGCCTCTTAAAATGCAACTTAGCAACAATCTTCCTCCTTTACTTGAGCTTTCCCTTAGACCTTTAGTCCAACTTCAGTGTGTATCAAAGTACTTCCTTCAAACACGAGTGAACCTAGTAACAGATATCCTTCCAAGACGCCAAGAGATTATAATGCTCTCCATTTCTGGAATCCAGAAAAGGAAGATGGAGACCAGCAAAATAGAGAAGTCACCCTCACGAAGGCAAGGCGATAGGAAGTGAAAATGACACAGATGAAAATGACACACAAATGGTTCTGGCTGGCAGAGAGGGCAGCCCCAGGAGAGGAGGTGCTGAGAGTTTGGCAAGGTGTGTGAGAGGCAAAGGTTCAGAGATGGGAGAGTCTGGTGAACGATCCCTATCTTCCTGGGTAGATAACTGGGGTGGGGGGAGGGTGGCCTTTGGAAAGGAGAATGATATGGGAGAACCAGTGTCAAGGAATATTTATTCCCAGAGAAGTGGAGAAGCCCAAGCTATGACTTCAAGAACTGGAAGATTTCAAAGCCAGGACAACTGGGAATTAACCAAGGCCTTAAAACCAGTCCCTGACAACAGGCCAGGCTGAGAATGACTCCTAATGTCATCTTAAGATCTCATAGAATTTTAGAGCTAGAACAACCATAATGGGGGGACCAAAAAAACCCTGTTTCCTGGTATCACTCAGCATTTGGGATTGCTTTACCCAAGGTAAGTGGCAGGACATTAATATCAAAAAAGCATATGCCTTGTCCCTACAGCATCATCCCCTTACCCCAAACCCCCTCCTCCCTAGTTTCCTGATGTCATATCCAGGCATCGTGAGGTGGAGGGGAGGTTATATAACTGTCCAAAGTATTATAGAACATGAAACAATAAATAAGCTCTGTAAATTGTGAAACATGAGTCATGATTCTCTTTGTTCTTCATCTTAATAACTGCATTTTTGAAATTATATATTTTTGCTTCGTGATGGAAATCAAAAACAAAACAAAATTTTAAAAAACCTCTAAGTGCCCTCTCATGGAAGAACCTATTTTCTCGCATCAGGCCTCGGCGATTGCTATTGAAATAATAGCTGACGGTTTCTAAGAGTCCATCGTGGCAGGCTTTCAAAACCACCCACTTCTATACCTGTTTTAGAGAAGAGGAAACCAAAAATAGAGAAACAGAGAGGTGAAGTGGCTTATCTATGGTTACCTGGTCACCATGTGTCACATCCAAGACCTGAGCTCAGGCCCTTCTCGTCCAGAGTCCACGCTCTTGCTCCTCTCTGTGGCACCACACTGTCTCTCGGGTCTCCTCTCCGAGCAGAGGTCAAGAGAGATCCCCAAATGCAGCAAGCCTGAGGTCGGCCACCTGCTCCACATCTGGCTGCCTCCCAGCTGACATGCTCATGTTACAGGGAAACTTCCTGCTCTCCATCTGCAGGGGCTCCCAGTGATCCTTCTCTCTTCGGCTTACGCTCTGATATTTGAAGAGCACTTCTTCCAGCTGCTAGGTGCAACCTATGACCCACTCTTGATAAGGAAAGAGAGAAGCAGCAGGGCCTCGGGAAGCCTGGAAAAGTATTTGTACTCCTATTAACTATCTAAAAAAGCTCTTCAGTTTGGGGGCAAAAAGAATGTGAGATACACATGAATGAATGGGCTGAGGCTCATCTTGATAGTACGGGCTTAAGATTGTGGGAGAAGAGGCTTCCGGGCCCTCCAGTCCTCAGCAGGGTAGTGGGGGTGCTCTCCTCTCTCTCTAGATGAGTGAGGTTCTAGCGGTAAATGTTCTGTTTAGATCAGACCTGGGCTATGTGATGGAGACACAATGACAAAAAGGCAAAATCTGTGTCTGTTAGGAGATTACAGGCTGCTTAGAGAACGGAATACAAGAATATGAAAGGTCGGCTCTGAAGTTTGATTGATAACATTTTTAACAAGATTGAGGACACCTGGGTGGCTCAGTCAGTTAAGCAGCTGCCTCTTGATTATGGCTCAGGTCATGTTCTCAGGTCCGGGGGTTGAGCCCTCTGTCAGGTTCCCTGCTCAGTGGGGAGTCTGCTTGGGATTCTTTCCCTTTCTCTGTGTTCTTCTCCCCGCTCTCTCTCTCAAATAAATAAATAAATCTTTAAAAAAAAAAAAAGCCAAAACTTTGTATAATGATTTCAGTAGATGCAGGAAAAACATTCAGTAAAAAAAATAACTCGAGAAACAGTAGTAAAAAGAAGCTTCCTGCAATTGAACAGATTGTCAACCCATCAAAAATCCTATATAATTTTCAAATATTCTTTCCCA